>NC_057806.1:14762706-14774889 GCF_018294505.1 Triticum aestivum | reverse complement strand
GCTGTCGGACCACTTTACGGTCAAGATCGCCTGTGAGGGTGGGGGTGGGGGGGGGGGGCAGGACTGGCTCAGCACCTTCGGGACAACAATGCTCGCTGCTTGCACATATGACGTGGTGGGACTCCAGTACGGCATGACCCGGGCCGAGCACAACTTCCACAAGACGGCCAAAGAAACAGAGTTCCTCGTTCTCCCATGTGGATCATGTCCCGCGAGAAGGAGAAGGCAAATCACTGGTTCAAGGTGCAACGCACAACCGAGGCTAGTGATTCGTTGTACATGAAGACGTTTGCCAAGGCCAATCCAGACCTCATGGTGGAAGAGATTGTCTTCTATGCCAAGAGGGACAAATAGCACGGGAAGAAGCTGGACGAGAAGCATGCTCACAGGATCAGCACGGTGGTCAATGAGTTGTTCAACCAGCTTGACTAGAAGAGACGAGGACGAGGTGAAACCATCTACTTACAACGACAATGACTATGAGCTAGGCCCCTTGAGCGGAGGCGCAATGGACACCGACTCGTAAGGCGAGGACTTTGATGGTATATTGTGGGTACAAATACTCCTTCCCCGTGATGATCTAGTGTAGACTTTAGGAGGAGCAGTGCGATGATCCATGTGTAGTACTATTTAACTATGTAGTGTGATGTCATTTTAATGTTAATGTTGAACATTTCGTATTAGAATTTGAAATTTTGGAATATGCGACGAATAATGTTAATGTTTGACTGTTTAGGGAACCAATTTTACATCATATGTTATGGCAGAAAATTTTCTGGTGCACAGTAACTTTCTCTGCTGCCCTTAAACCATTTTTGGCACCCACTTTTACATCATCTTGTGGAGATGGCGACGTTTCTCTTTGCAAATTGATGTCCAAGGGAATTTATGGCTTCTGAAATCTGATTTGTAGCATAGGGTCTGATATGGACAACCACTTACATCTGTGCTCTTTCGTGTTGTGAACTTTCCGTTGCCTTCCATTCCCAGGTACGAGTAATTAGAAAATGTTTGGTCAAGGTAAGGAGAGAATGCTGCACACGTACATGGGAACTTCTTGTAAGAGGAAGTGAACCTGAGAAGCATATTTAAAGTGGCAACACATGTCTCAGTGTCTTTGCTGAGCCCACCTGACAAGTTCAATTATATGATCTCTGGCACCCTACATGCTAAACGTTTACAACTGAGTGTTATGCCACGTGGTCTGGCCTACCCCTCACAAGTCCAAATCAACCACCCTTCTCCTCCAGTTGTGGGAACTAGCTATAAGTTCCCAATGGGTTGTATTCGACGAAGGTGACTGGTTGCATTCTAATACATACTAGCTGAAGCAACAATCCCTAAATAATACTATAATGTTTTTCCCGATAACATGTTTAAGATATACTCGCTCAGTCTGGAATTACTTGCCGCAGAATTGGTTGTATCTAGACGTATTTTAGTTGTACATACATCCGTTTTTATCCATTTCTATGACAAGTAATTCGGGACTGAAGAAGTAGCATAATGTGAATATATGCATAGCTAAATATTTGTTCCGACAGAATTTCTTAGACAACTCATCATACTCATTGTACACAAATATGTTTGTTTCGACTGAGACTTGCATCTCCAGCCATCCATTCTGATTAATTATGTTTCCTTAAAGCTACTATAGAAAAATAAATTATTTTTGCAGTAAGGTCATTTGTTTTGCTACATTGGAGACTAACTCATGATATTTCCACACTTACTTTAATACTTATTTTGTATTTTGTAGTTATGAAACTCAAAGTGCAAGTGAGAGTGCCAACCGCCATGCCAACCACTGGAATTACTCAAAAACTTATTGCCACTGCCACAGCTGCAAAAAGAATTATGTGAGACTACTTCAGATGTGTGTTTGACTGAATTTTCTATCAAGAAGGAAGGCTGAATGCACGATGTATAGCCACGGTACTTGATCAAAGTGGTAATATATTTTGGAGTGATGCATCATGCTAATGCTCTTTCCTGTTGACCATGATATTAGATTGATCAGGAGGCCATTAAATTCTCTTTAGTGTAGTCTCGGATAAATAGCATTTCTCTTTTTTTCAGGTGATTTATATGGCAGCGTACCGTCCTGAGTGTTGATATTGGTAGTCAACTATTTTATGAATGTTGGTTAAGTTTTAACACTATATCAATATGTCCTCAACTATTATTATCCATGGTACATACACAGTTTATTAATGTTTGAGCAAGTGGTTTCACTTAAATAAGCAATGAGTTCATACAGGCTATAATTCAAGAACACCTTCTCCTTTAGATGCTGTAGTTTCTCGGTCACCGAAGGTGCATGAGAAATGCAGATCCAAGGGAATTAATGGCCACAATCGCATGAGCTGCACAAAGGTTGAAAACATCTAGCTCTAGGCTTCTAGTTCTCTCTTCGTTATTGTTGTCAACTTCCCAATGTCTTTCATGCCTGTGTACTAGTAATCAGCCAAGACCCACACGAAAGAATTGTGTGTGTGTGTCTATATCATATATATATACACACTAAAATGTATAGTCGAGCTAAGAAAAGATCGGAGCACATAGAACAGAAACTTCTGACACGGGAGTCTAAGAGGGCGAACTGAACTCTAGAAGCATATATAATATAGTGGCAGCACATGACTTGGTGTCTTTGATGAGCACATGCGACATTGTTGTCGGGGTTGTCTCCAGCATGACGTGGTGACGATGACATAACAACGTTTACTCATGAAGGTGTTAATTTCATAAGTCGACTTAGTCGTAAGCGTTAATTTCATATCTTATTATCGTTCGGTCGATGGCTGTCTTTATTCTGTACTGTTCGGACCGAGAGTATATTGACAAGAGGGGGGTGAATGGGAGATTCAATTTTTTTCGAAAACTTTGAAACTAATCCCACTCATAGCAGCGGAAGTAATGTCGAAGGAAACAAACTTAATCAGTCTTCTTCATCAGAGGCATATTCATCGATGATAGCATTGACAACAATGCGAATTTGATAAATCACAATTTTAACTATGATGCGAATAATGCAACATGCAAACAGATGTAGTAGAAAGAGACACAACATGATACGCACGGATACAAATACTATGGAGAGATTTCATAAGCGAATGATACGGACAAGATGAAAATAAATGAATACATACGAAGACAATGAAACACGGGGAAAACTGGAACACAGCTAGATAACAGACTGAACGAAATGATCAATTAGACTATCGCCACATGAGCATGAGTATGAACTACGGAATGAAATGCAGTAGTGCACCCCATTGGCCCAACGGTTGTAGCCTGGCAGGCTGCGGAGGGAACGGAAATTAGGGGCGCCTTCTGCCTTTGCATGGCTAGAAGTTCTCCTCTGCTTTGCGTGCAGGGTCTCCTTTTCTAAGAGCATCTCCAGCCGCGTCTTCAACAAAGCCTCCCAGACGATTTTTCGATCGACGACGTAAAAAAATCGACCCAGTCGCGTTCTCAAGGACCCAATTTTCGTCGGCTCGAGCCGAAATTGGCGTCGGCGGATCCAACCCGAACCCAGCGCGACGGGGGCGCTCGGTGGCAACGGGCGAATCGTTTTTGGCGCGAAAGAGCCGCGTGCCCTCCTTGGCAGCGACTCATCTCGCTTCTCGCCGCTTCGTCGTCCTCATCGCCTCGTTTCCCGCGGCGAATCAATGCCAAAACTGCCGCGCGCTGCCGCGCCGGTCAGCCTCCGCCATTGATGCCTCATGGGCGGCGCAATGAAGGATTGACGATGCGCGTCCCCGCGCATGCCACACGTAGACGAGGCGGCCACGCGTGCTCGCGCCGCCTCCGCCTATATAAGCCAACCCCAGCGCGGCGGTGGCACGCACAGAGTCTCCACCGCCGACACACCCTCTCTCCCCTTCCTCCCTCTCCCCTCGCCGTCCCAGTTCAAAGAAATGGCCGAACGATTCCCAGGCAACGACGAACGGCTTCGGCCAACGCCACCTTCATGAGGACGAAGCTCGGCTCCTCTTCGAGGCCGAGTACCCGGTCCTGCCGGACATGCGGGTGCCCGGGGCGTGGAGGATCAGCGCCTGCGGGTCCCGGTGCCACCACCGCCCACCGGCGCGGCACGGTGTGCGGAGATCGCACGTATCCGCGCATCTCTGCCGCGGACGGCGAGGGAGGGGCCGCGCTATGTCCGTGACAGCCCGCTCTGGGAGCCGTACTTCCGCCGCCGTCACGCCGAGCAGCTCGAGGCCACCAACAGCGTCGTGCCCTCCGGCAGGCTCAACTCCGAGGGGCGGCGCCGACGGTGGGGCGTGCCCGGCCGCACGCTGGACGCCGTCCTCGAGTACATCGAGGGCGGCAACACGCCGAGGCTGGAGTACCCCTCCCCCCGTCCTTCTCTCGCCGCCGTGGGAGCTCGTGGACGCCGAGGCGCATGGACCCCGGGGCATCCTCCTCCTCGTCCGGTCGATCGACCGGCTCTCCCTGCCTCCGCCCCGTCAAGCCGGAGCCCCAGGACACGCCCGTCAAGCCGGAGCCCCAGGACACGCCTATCAGCCGGCGCACCCGCAGCTCCGGTGTCCGCATCGCCGACTCCACCACCGCTTTTGGGCGCCTCGTCCTGGTTGCGCCCAAATCGGAGCCCAGCCTCCCCCCGGAATACGAGGAGATAGCCCGGTGCGGCTTCTCCGACGCGGACGCCCTACGATGGGCGCGCGACGACTACCTCCAGACTGAGATGGCCCGGCAGACCCGGGCCCTGGAGGAGATCGCCATCCGCAAGCGTGGGCGCGAGGACGAGCATGGCGCTGTGATCCACGACAGCGACGACGACGAGGACGCCGCCGGACCGTCCAACCCGCCACGCCAACCGGGGGAGGGTTGCAGCAGGGACGGCAGCCACGGCGGAGGCGAGGACGACAACGACGGCGACTACACACGGTTCTACAGCCTCCTCGGCATGTAGAACTGCAAGGGCGGTGGCTGATGAAGCTATGTACCTAGGGTAGGGTCATGGACCTGTCCTAACTGCCCTACCCAAGGACATCTCTAGAAGAAATCACCTTTCAATCGACTTGAAGGTGTTCCACTCGACAGACTCGAAGTCACTCGACCAAGAAGCGATCACTCGACCAAGATCCAACCACTCGACGGCCAGGAGACCTAAAGTCACCCCGCACGCTAACGGTCGGTCGTTAAATAGCTTTTATGGTCATCACAACACTTTATTACTAGCGTTACCAGTAACGCCCTGCCTTAATGTACATTGAACCCTTCATAACGTGGGCTGGCCGGGGTCTTGGCGCACTCTATATAAGCCACCCCCTCCTCCGAGACAAGGGTTTGCACCTCTGTAACTCATACTCACATAATCCAGTCGACCGCCTCTGGGCTCCGAGACGTAGGGTTTTTACTTCTTCCGAGAAGGGCCTGAACTCGTAAACCTTGCGTCCTTACAACTTCTCCATAGCTAAGATCTCACCTCTCCATACATACCCCCCTACATTACTGTCAGACTTAGAACCACGACAGTTGGCGCCCACCTTGGAGCAAATGTTTTAGCGTTTTGTTGGAGGAGTTGCGATCTTTTCCGACCCGAATCATCATGGTTTTCGACGGAGTTTTGGCGGAGGGCCGCGAGATCCGTCTCGGCGCGCTCACGTTCATCGCCGATGACTCCGCCTGGCTTCAGGAGGCTCCGCTCGACGTGGACACACTCCCTGTCCGCGGGGCAACGCACTTTAGCGCGTGCGTCCGCGGCGTTCTCCTGCGGCAATCGTCGACCCCCTACCGGTCGGCTCCTGTGTTGTCCTCCCTCCCCGTTTCCCGCCGGCGCAAGCGCTCTGGTCGGTCGAGACTTCAGCGGTGGGTGAGACACGCGGTGGCCCGTCAGTCGGCCATCCCTCAAGTCGCGGCGATCGAACCCGACGAATCCCTCTAGGGCCTGTTCGACTGGCTCCGAAGAGACTGCATCCGAGTGCGACAGCAGCGATCCGGCGGCAGAGGTGCTGATGGTCGACGGACCGCCCAGTCCCCCCGGTTTTACTCGCACCGACGGAGGCGCAGGAGGAGGCGACCCGTCGCGTCCCCATGAGGAGTATCTTCCCGAGCCTCTCACGTCACTTCAGAGAGAAGAACTTCGCCGCCGGAATGTGGATGCGCTGCACACTCCTATCGTTGGAGAAACCCCCGAGGCTCGCGCCTTGGAGGACGCGCGCCTGGCAAACTTGGCCGAGCGCACTCGACTGGAGAACCTCCAGCGAGCACTCGACGAGCGGGCGCGACAATGGGTTCCCGAATCCAGTTGACGCCAGCTCTTCCTACCCCCGCAGGTATATCGGACTCTGATTCAGAATTTAGCAGCTGTGGCCCGTATAGCGGAGTCGATTCAGCCTTCCTAGTCGGAGGCTGGCAGAGGCTTGCTGCAGATCAGAGCGTTACTCCGGGCAGCAGGAGATCAGAATTCCACTGTTTCTCAGTCGTGGAACAGAATTCACAGCAGATCCATTGCTGCCGACATAGTCCAGTCGGCTCACAGCCCGAGATCGCCCCCGAGGCGTGAGGGACGTGGAGACCGGCATGACCAGTATGGGAACCATGAGCAGTATGATCACCGAGTCGATGTGACGGTCGACGTCGAGTGCCCACGCCTCCCCCGAGGAGCGGGTCGTATGTGCCCCGCCAGCAGGATGACAGGCGCCCTCATAGTGGTGGGCGAAGGATTCCAGTCGACCCTAGAGGGCCAGGCTTTGACGCGAGATCCATCCTCGTCCAAGGTCTGGTCGACAGGAACAGGGCTCACCGAGAAGGCCACGACAGAGATGCGCCTGCCAGCAGCAGAGTACATATTTCGGGGCCAGAGTGCTTTACTAGAGCCATCAGGGCTGCTGTGATTCCTCGCAATTTCAGGTTGGCGACTGGAGTCAGTAAATTCACTGGCGAGTCCAAGCTCGATACTTGGCTTGAGGACTACCGAGTGGCCGTCCAGATTGGCGGCGGCAATGATGAAGTGGCCATGAAGCACCTGCCTCTCATGTTGGAGGGCTCGGCCAGAGCGTGGCTAAACCAGCTAGCGCCTAGCAGCATTTACACTTGGGAAGATCTCTCCCGAGTGTTCGTCACCACATTTGAAGGCACATGCAAGCGACCAGCAGGACTGACGGAACTACGTTCTTGTGTGCAAAAGCCGAATGAAAGTTTGAGGGATTACATCCAGAGATGGATCACGTTATATCACTCGGTGGAGAATGTGCCTGACCACCAAGCAGTTTGTGCCTTCAAGGAAGGCGTCAAATACAGAGAACTGAATTTGAAATTCGGTAGAACCGGAGATATGTCCCTGAATCGGATGATGGAGATTGCCACCAAGTACGCTAACGGCGAAGATGAGGATCGACTCAGGAGTGGCAAGCTCAAGTCAGTCTCCCAAGAAACCGGAGGCAATTCCAGTCAGAAACAGAAGCGGAAAGCCGAGCCAGCGGCTCCCGGGGAAGCCTTAGCTTTGGCCCAAGGAAAGTCTAAAGGGAAACCTAAAGGGCCTTGGAACCCCAAAAAGGTTAAAGACCAAGAGGGAAATGATGTGTTGGACTTACCGTGTCTCGTCAACACGAAGAAAGATGAAGATGGTGATTTTATTTACCCAAAACATACCACTCGGCAGTGTCGACTCTTGATCCAGCAGTTCCAGGGCAAGCAGCCCAAGGGAAAGGAAAAGGAGTCATACAAGGTCGAGGACAAAGAGGACAGTGATGACGGATACCCTCAAGTCAATTCCACCCTGATGATTTTTGCTGATGTTGAGAGCAAAAGTCGACTGAAAGTTATTAACCGAGAGGTGAATATGGTCGCTCCAGCGACACCAAGTTACCTGAAATGGTCTCAGACTGCCATAACATTCGACCAGTCCGACCACCCAACGCACATCGCCACCCCTGGGAGGCAAGCTTTGGTGGTCGACCCAGTTGTTGAAGGCACTCGACTGACCAAAGGCCTGATGGATGGTGGCAGTGGTTTGAACATATTATACGCTGAGACGTTGAAGGGGATGGGCATTCCGACGTCCAGACTCAGTGCCAGCAACATGAGCTTCCATGGAGTCATTCCTGGGAAGAAGGCTGAATCACTCAGCTAGATTTCTCTTGATGTGGTTTTCGGTGATTCCAAGAATTACCGCAAAGAAAAATTGACATTTGAAGTTGTAGACTTCCAGAGTGCCTATCATGCTATTTTGGGCAGGCCGGCTTATGCACGCTTCATGGCCCGACCATGTTACGTGTATCTCAAATTGAAGATGCCTGGCCCCAAAGGTGTGATCACCATTACGGGAAATCGGAAGAAAGCGGAAGAATGTTTTCAGAAGGGTTCGAAGATCGCCGACGCACAGATGGCAGTGGTGGAGTTGCAGGAATACCAGAAGACTGCAGACCCGAGTGATCTGTTGCGAGCCAAGAAGCCCGCTACAGAGTCAGCTTTCCAGTCGACTGGCGACACGAAGACAGCTCACATCCACCCGACCGACCTCAGCGCTGCCCCGACTCATATCTCGACAACACTCAACTCCAAATAGGAAGAAGCGCTCATCCAGTTCCTCCGTGAGAACTGGGACACCTTCGCATGGAAGCCTTCTGAAATGCCAGGTGTTCCCAGGGAGCTGGCTGAGCATCGCCTGAGAGTCGACTCAAAAGTAAAACTTGTCAAGGAACATCTTCGACGGTCCGCCATCCAAAAGAGAAAAGATATTGGCGAAGAGGTGGCTCGGCTCTTAGTTGCGGAGTTCATCCGAGAAATCTACCACTCCGAGTGGCTCGCCAACGTTTTCATGGTCCCCAAGAAGGACAAGTCACTTCGCATGTGTATTGACTTTAAACATATCAATCGGGCCTGCCCGAAAGATCATTTTCCTCTCCCCCGCATCGACCAAATAGTAGACTCGACTGCGGGATGTGAGCGACTGTCTTTCTTAGACGCCTATTCCGGGTACCATCAGATCCGTCTGTATGGACCTGACGAGATCAAGACAGCTTTCATCACTCCATTCGGGTGCTTCTGTTATGTTACATGCCGTTCGGCCTCAAGAATGCCGGAGCCACATTCATGAGGATGATTCAGAAGTGTTTACTCACTCAAATCAGTCAGAACATGGAAGCATACATGGATGATATTGTGGCCAAGTCATGGAAGCGTTCCGACCTGCTAACTGACCTTGCTGAAACCTTTGCCAACCTCAGGAGGTATGATATCAAGCTTAATCCATCAAAGTGTACATTCGGAGTCCTTGGCGGAAAGTTACTCGACTTTCTCGTTTCCGAACGGGGAATCGACGCCAATCCAGAAAAAGTTGGCACTATACTCCAAATGAAAAGCCCTGTGCGAGTGCACGACGTCCAGAAGCTTACTGGTTGTTTGGACGCCCTAAGTCAATTCATATCTCGTCTCAGTGAAAAGGCATTACCTCTTTACCGATTGATGAAGAAGTCCGACAAGTTTGAGTGGACTCCCGAAGCTGATGCAGCATTTGTAGAGCTCAAAGCTCTGCTCTCCACCCAGCCGGTGCTTGCTGCCCCAATCAGCGAAGAGCCTTTGCTGCTTTACATTGCAGCCACAGGACAAGTCGTCGGTATGGTACTTACGGTCGAGCGGGAAGAAGAAGGGAAAACCTTCAAAGTTCAGCGCCCAGTATATTATATTTCTGAAGTCTTGACCCCATCGAAGCAAAGATATCCTCAATATCAGAAGCTTGTATATGGGATTTATATGACCACCAAGAAAGTTGCTCACTACTTCTCTGATCATTCCATTACAGTCATCAGCGACGCTCCATTATCAGAGATCCTACATAATAGGGATGCAACTGGTCGAGTGGCAAAATGGGCGATTGAACTCCTTCCCCTTGATATCAAGTTTGAGGCAAAGAAAGCTATCAAGTCCCAAGCAATCGCAGATTTCATCACCGAGTGGATTGTACAGCAGCTGCCAACTCAGATTCACTCGGAGCATTGGACTATGTTTTTCGACGGCTCCAAGATGCTGAGTGGTTCCGGTGCCAGAGTGGTGTTGGTCTCCCCCAAAGGAGATAAACTCAGATATGTTCTTCAAATCCATTTTGATTCCTCCAATAACGAGGCAGAATATGAAGCACTTTTATATGGGTTGCGCATGGCCATCTCACTCGGCGTCCGTGGTCTATGGCGACTCAGATTTGGTGGTTAATCAGGTGATGAAGGAGTGGGAAGTCAGAAGTCCAGCCATGACTGGTTATTGCAATGCAGTGAGAAAGCTGGAGAAGAAATTCGAGGGGTTAGAGCTTCATCACATACCCCGACTGAAAAATCAAGCAGCTGATGATTTGGCAAAAATAGGTTCCAAAAGAGAAGCCATTCCCGGCAATGTGTTTTTGGAACACATCCACACACCATCAGTCCAGGAGGATCCCTTCACGGAAGAGGCCCCGCAGCCAAAAAGCGCCACGAATCCGACTGGAGTTGAAGTTCCAGCTGTGGTCGATCTGATAATGGAAGTGCTGGTTATCACTCCCGTCTGGACAGACCGTACATCGCGTACATCCTAAGGAAAGAACTCCCAGAAGACGAGGAAGAGGCTCGACAAATCGTCCGTCGATCCAAGGCCTTTATAGTCATAAAGGGACAATTATATAGGGAAAGCGCGACTGGGGTCGGCCAGAAGTGTATCACACCAGAAGAAGGTCAGATGATCCTTAACGATATCCACTCGGGGACCTGTGGTCATCATGCGTCCTCTCGGACCATTGTGGCTAAAGCATACCGAGCAGGGTTCTACTGGCCAAGGGCCAATGAGATGGCTAAAGAGATAGTCGACAAATGTGAAGGGTGTCAGTATTACTCCAATATGCCGCACAAGCC
This sequence comes from Triticum aestivum, assembly GCF_018294505.1. Taxonomy (NCBI): domain Eukaryota; kingdom Viridiplantae; phylum Streptophyta; class Magnoliopsida; order Poales; family Poaceae; genus Triticum; species Triticum aestivum. Next base: position 14,764,033 of record NC_057806.1, on the reverse strand, counting down.
CGCGCCAGCCCTGAAAACCATTCCACTCGTCTGGCCCTTCGCTGTTTGGGGGCTGGACATGGTTGGGCCACTGAGAATAGGCAGGAGCGGCTTCACTCATGTGCTGGTAGCAGTCGACAAGTTCAGCAAATGGATTGAAGCCAAGCCTATCAAGAATCTCGATGCTTGCACCGCTATCAGTTTCATCAGAGAGTTGATATTCAGATATGGAGTTCCGCACAGTATCATCACGGACAATGGGTCAAACTCCGATTCCGACAAGTTCAGGGCCTTTTGCGCCTCTCAGGGCACTCGGGTCGACTATGCTTCGGTCGCTCACCCCCAGTCAAATGGACAAGTAGAAAGGGCAAATGGCCTAATTCTCAAAGGACTGAAACCCCGATTGATGCGCGATCTCAAGCACGCAGCAGGTGCATGGATCGACGAGCTCCCATCAGTCCTTTGGGGATTGAGGACAACCCCGAATCGATCGACCGAAAGAACCCCGTTCTTTCTGGTCTACGGAGCCGAGGCAGTCTTACCGAGTGACCTGCTTCACAACGCTCCCAGAGTCGAGCTCTACTCAGAAGATGAAGCAGAACAAGCCCGACAGGACGCAGTCGACCTCCTAGAAGAAGAAAGAGAAATGGCCCTGATCCGATCGACCATCTATCAACAAGACTTGCGTCGATTCCATGCCAGAAACGTGAAGAGCCGAGCCTTCCAAGAAGGAGACTTAGTCCTTCGAGTGGATCAGCAGAAACCACACAAGCTTGCTCCTACTTGGGAAGGCCCCTTCATAGTCACCAGAGTCCTCCACAATGGAGCATACCACCTCTACAATGTCGATCGCCAGATTGATGAGCCACGAGCCTGGAATGCGGAGCTACTCCGCCCCTTTTATACTTGAATTCTCACTCGGATGAGATGTAATAAGAAAAACTCCTGTAGTTTATTTATCAAAAGACAAGAGCGTTATAATTCTCCTAGTGATCATTATTGTTTTTGTTTGCGTATGAAATCCCCAAGTGGGTGGCTTAGCCGCGAATCCGCTTCGCCTAAGTTTGAAAAAGTCCTACCGAGTGGAGAGCAATCCTCCCACTCAGGGGCTTAGCTGCAGTCCAGTACTCGCCTAAGTTCTCTCACTTGAGGACTTAGCTGCAGTCAGGCACTCGCCTAAGTTTGAAAAAATCCTACCGAGTGGAGAGCAATCCTCCCACTCGGGGGCTTAGCTGCAGTCCAGTACTCGCCTAAGTTCTCTCATTCGAGGACTTAGCTGCAGACGCACTCGCCTAAGTTTGAAAAAATCCTACCGAGTGGAGAGCAATCCTCCCACTCGGGGGCTTAG
>NC_057806.1:14745469-14762296 GCF_018294505.1 Triticum aestivum | reverse complement strand
CACTCGCCTAAGTTTGAAAAAATCCTACCGAGTGGAGAGCAGTCCTCCCACTCGGGGGCTTAGCTGCAGTCCAGTACTCGCCTAAATTCTCTCACTTGAGGACTTAGCTGTAGTCAAGCACTCGCCTAAGTTTAAAAAAATCCTACCGAGTGGAGAGCAGTCCTCCCACTCGGGGGCTTAGCTGCGGTCCAGTACTCGCCTAAGTTCTCTCACTTGAGGACTTAGCTGCAGTCAGGCACTCGCCTAAGTTTGAAAAAATCCTACCGATTGGAGAGCGATCCTCTCACTCGGGGGCTTAGCTGCAGTCCAGTACTCGCCTAAGTTCTCCCAAACACATCTCAAAGTCTCAAGGACGACGAGGGGCAGGTCGACTGCCACCTTCTCCTGGAGAGCTTCACCACAAATACAATGCGCGATTCATCCCGCTCTACAGTAATGAAGTAGGGGCCTTATCCTGGAGAGCTTCGCCACAAATACAATGTGCGCTCCGTCCCACTCTGAGGTAACATGGTGTGGGTCGACCGCCGCCCGCCCCTAGGAAGCTTGGCCACAAATACAAGACATGGGTCGACTGCTTACCCCTCCTTCGGAGCTGCCCTGTGAATACAGAAAGTTGTCTCGAATAAAGATTGGGTTCACTCAGCAGGAGATTCATAAAGATATTCAACGGTAAACCAAGTTCAGATAAAATTCTAAAGGTTCTAGATCAAGGATCGAGGTACTCGGGCATGCAGCCCGAAAAAGTTTAATGGTTACAAAAACCACTCGGCATTCCGAGGCAAATTTAAGGTAGGACACAAGAGTTTGTTCACTCCGAGGGAGGCGGGCTGGCAGGCTCAACGAACTCGTCCAGGTCGATGCCATCGGCAATCCGAGTGGCGGCAGCTATGAAGGTCTCCATAAAAGTTCGGAAGTCGTGCTTCTGGGTGTTTGCGACCTTGATTGCGGCCAGCTTGTCTTGTCCCACCTCCTTGCAGTGGACACAAACGGAGGACAGAGCCACATCAGCGCCACAACGAGCAGAAGACTTCTTCCACTCCTGCACTCGGTCAGGGATTCCGTTAAGTCGAGCCATCAGAGACTCAAGATCGTTTTGGAGCGTAGCCTCTGGCCAGAGTGCCGGGTCGATCCGTGACATGGCGACCTTCAGTCGAGCCAAGTAGTCCACGGCACCGTCGATGCGATATTCCAGTCGGAGCAGATTCATGGCAGTTTCATCTTTCACTGGAGAGTTGATTGGATCCAAACCTGGTTTCATCCTCCCAGTCTCTTCTTCAAAGTTCTGGCAAAACTCTGCATTCACGATCCAAGGATAAGTCAATCTTCATACACTGAGTCGACACAAAAAAAATCAGTCGGAACTAAATGTGCACCTTCAAGCTTGATATACAACTTCTTGGCAAGGCGCCTCAGGTAGCTCTCCAGATCGTCCCTCCTACGAGCGATGCCTTCCATCTTTTTTCTCAGGTTGAGGTTCTCCTTCTTCCAGCGTGCACACTCCCTGTTGGCTTCATTCAGAGCAGTCTTTAGCCTGGTATTCTCTTCTTCCAACTGGCCGACTGAAGCCAGCTTCTGTCCGGCCAGAGCGGTCCTGTCGTCAGCCTCCTTCTGGGCAGCAGCCAAATCCTGATCATTTTCGCTAAAGCTTCCCTTAGTTTTTCTGCAAAGAAATGATGATTGATTCAGAAATAGCAGAAGGATGCTCGAGCTGAAAACTGACCAGTCGACAAACTTGTCTTAGCAGCGGCGCCGTCTCTGACCGTCTGCAGTTCTGTCCTGGCCAGCTCCAAGTCAAGTTTCAGTTGAATCTGTTGCCTCTCCAAATCAGTGAAGCGAGCTCCAAGATCACAAGATTTCTGAAATCCAAGGGGAGAAATTATTCCATAGCAAAAATGACAAATACTAAGACTATAGTCGACTGCCCGCAGTCCACCATAGTCTCGGGGACTACACCCAGTGGGTGCACTTTGCGTGCCCCCACCGGTTCTGATTCCACTCGACCGGCCCGCCGGAGTCGAGTTCAAAAAAAGGAGAGACAAAGTAGAACTCAGACCACAGTCGACTGCCAGCAGTCGACCGCGGTCTCGGGGACTACACCCAGTGGGTGCACTTTGCGTGCCCCCACCGGTTCTGATTCCACTCGACCGGATCGAGCGGAAGAAACAAACTACCAGTTTGGTTTTACTCGACAAAATACAAAGACTACGGTCGACTGCCAGCAGTCCGCCGTAGCCTCGGGGACTACACCCAGTGGGTGCACTCAGCGTGCCCCCACTAGTCCAAAAAATTCAATCGACACACCCAGTGGGTGTACAGATGAAAAGATTTTCGGAAAGAATCTTCAGATAGCATATCCTAACAGAACAAGCGGCGACCAACTAACCTGAACATTGCTCTGGAGAGCGGAGCTGGCATCATAGGCAGCTTGGCTGGCGTCCCGCACCGTCTTCATCTTCTCCATCATAATGCCCGCCTGGCGTATGGCTTCCCTAGCAGCATTCACCTCGTCCTCCGGGACATGATGGGTTGCAAAAAGTGAAGGCGGGTCGACAGGGGCTTGAGCAGTCGAAGAAGAAGGCAAGGCACTCGACAGGGGCTCCGCGAAGGTAACAGAACCCCGATTGACGTCACCAGTGTCCTGAACGACTGGTTCTGCCCTCGGCGTTGACTGTAGCGCCTCACTTACAGGAGCTCGCCTACTCTTCCTCGTCAAAGACCTCTCGGGCTCTTCATCATCATCAGGGGGGTCAATAATGTTGGGAGCTGTACAAAGTTCAAATTGCCAAAATCACGTCACCCAATGATGCACGATACAGTTGAATCGACCAAAGAAAGATAGTATGGCAGAAATCATACCCGGATTAGAAGTGACCGCATCCTCCATCACCTCATCATCATCCCTATAAGCCGAGGTCCCGGAAGTGGCAGCGCTAACAATTCCAAAGTTCGTCCAGTTAAAACAAGAAAAACAAACAGCGCGGAGCGTCGAGTGAATACAAGGAGAGACACTCACGCGGAGGCGACAGGGATATCGATCTTGATCTTTGGCAGCGCCTTCCGAGTCTTCGGCTCTGCAACTTTGGGGTGCTTTGGCGCCTTCTCAGTCGGGGTTGGTGAAGAAACCCGAGGACGCTTTGAAGACTGACCAGCCTGAGCAGTTGCCTTGTCGCGGGCACTCGGCCGTTCTTGGTCAAGCTTGGATCGACTCTCTATACAAGGAGGCGACTCGACTTCTTCCCCATCACTTGAGTCGTCACTTCCACCATCCCCTTCACCATCGGAAGTCCACTCGCCACTTTCGCCACCACTCGCCTCGCCTTCCAGAGCTTGCTCTTGCTCCCCATTGGGCATCGAATACATTTCAATAATGGCCTGAAAGAAAGCAGGGAGAACAAAGTCAGTCGCCGCAATACAGACAGCTGCGCGAGTGAATTCAAATTACAAGCAAAAACTCAGAATCAGACCTGCTCTAGTGCATGCGACTAGTCGAATGGGGGAACTCTCCTGGCTCCTCTGGGATTGTCCTCGTTCCCGGTAATGCTCGACAACCACTTCTCCAGCATGTCGTCATCGACCTCCTCCGGGTGGATCCGAGTGGAGTCTTCTAGACCCGAATACATCCACATCGGGTGGTCTCAGGCTTGGAGAGGCTGGATGCGCCGCTGAAGGAAGACCTCCAAGAGATCCATACTAGTGACCCCATCACGAATGAGCTGCACCACTCGGTTGACCAACACCTTCACGTGCGCCTTCTCCTCCGGGAGCACCTTCAAAGGGGAGGGTTTTTCCACTCGGTCCCTAAAGGGAGGGAGGCCAGTCGATTGCCCTGGCGTCCACTGGCCTTTGCAGTAGAACCAGGTCGACTGTCATCCGCGAACTGAATCGGGAAGAATCATGGCCGGAAAGGAGCTTTTTCCCCTCGTCTGGATGCTAAGACCCCCACACATCTGGATCACTTGGGTCCTCTCGTCACTCGGATTAGCCTTTTTCACTGTCTGGGAGCGACAAGTGAAAATATGCTTGAAAAGACCCCAGTGAGGTCGACAACCCAAGAAGTTCTCACACAAGGAAATGAACGCGGCAAGATAAACGATTGAGTTGGGGGTAAAATGGTGGAGTTGAGCCCCAAAGAAGTTCAGAAACCCTCGGAAGAAAGGATGAGAAGGCAAGGAAAACCCACGGTCGACGTCGGTGGCAAGAAGAACGCGCTCACTCTCCCGGGGTTGCGGCTCGAATTCCTTCCCCGGAAGCCGCGCCGAGTCATAGGGGATCAGCCCTCCCTCGGCCAGGTTGTCGAGGTCTTCTTGGGAGATCCTCGAGTGGATCCAGTCGCCCTGGATCCAACCCTTCGGCAGGCCAGTCCGCGAGGAAGATCCGCCCCGGCTTGTCGCCTTCCCCTTTGACCTCGCCGTCGCCTTCTTTGCCCGCTCCAGAGCCGCTGTCTTCTCCTTCACCATTGTCACCGAGGAGACGCGTGTGGCGCGGTGGCGCTGGAGCGAGAGCGAGCGCAGAGGAGAGGTGTGAGTAGGAGAAGAGATAATGGGGCACACTGTTCGGGAGACTCCGGTCCAACGCCTTATATGAGGCCGCTTCCGAGTGGCTGACAGGTAGGCCCAGATGGCTCTGTCAAATCCCGTAATGACCGCATGAGCAATACGTGGCAAAAAAGGTGGCGCGGGGATCGAGGCGGCTCCGCTCTATCTCATCCGATTACTGCGGCCTCCCCCGTCCCGCGCGCTTCCCAAAATTCGGATCCCACTAAATCCGCGGGCAGCAAATAACTTGTCAGACCAAAGATCTCCTCCGCACCGCCACTCGGAGCCTTACAAGTAAAGAAACTCACTCATCGAAGAATGAAGAATGGATCAAGGCGACTGAAAAGGAAGTTGATGCCATCACTCGGGTCCATTGATCTAGAGCAAGAGATGCTCACGGCATGAAAAACGAGTCGGAGAGGTCCTCAACTCCTTCCCCACTCAAACCTCGATCCATTCGGGGGCTAATGATGAAGCTATGTACCTAGGGTAGGGTCATGTTCCTGTCCTAACTGCCCTACCCAAGGACATCTCTAGAAGAAATCACCTTTCAATCGACTTGAAGGTGTTCCACTCGACAGACTCAAAGTCACTCGACCAAGAAGCGATCACTCGACCAAGATCCAACCACTCGACAGCCAGGAGACCTAAAGTCACCCCGCACGCTAACGGTCGGTCATTAAGTAGCTTTTATGGTCATCACAACACTTTATTACCAGCGTTACCAGTAACCCCCTGCCTTAGTGTACATTGAACCCTTCATAACATGGGCTGGCCGGGGTCCTTGCGCACTCTATATAAGCCACCCCCCTCCTCCGAGACAAGGGTCCGCACCTCTGTAACTCATACTCACATAATCCAGTCGACTGCCTCTGGGCTCCGAGACGTAGGGTTTTTACTTCTTCCGAGAAGGGCCTGAACTCGTAAACCTTGCGTCCTTACAACTTCTCCATAGCTAAGATCTCACCTCTCCTTACTTACCCCCTTACATTACTGTCAGACTTAGAACCACGACAGTGGCCGGCGAGGAGCGGCGAGGCTAGCGAGACGGCGGCGGGCCTAGTAGTGTGTTTTTTTCTTTTTGTAAAATATTTTAAATATGTATGAGTGAGCTTGTTTGTGCCGTGTTTGGTTGAATTTGGTTTGAAGTTGTCGAAATATGTATGAACTCGCCGAAAATGGTTCAATTTGCACCATGTTTGTACCGTTCAAAAAATTCCGTGAACGCCGCGATTGGGTGGCATCATGCCCACAGCACGCGTTTTGCGCCGGTGCGCCCTAGAGGCGATTTTTAGCGCCTTCTGAGAGGCCAACGGCTGGAGATGCTCTAAGAACCAACTTGAAAAGATAGCCTTGGGCTCCATAGGTCCCTTCCTGTGGGTGTTGTCAGCCCGCACGGCGCTGCTGAAGATCTACTACGGGACCTCCTACCAGAGGGGTTACTGGCGAAGATCAACGGCAGAGCGCTCCTAGTCATCCATGCCACAGCCGGCGAGACTAGCAGAGGAACAACACAACGAACAACTAGACTAGAGAGGAACGTCGAGTGCCAAGGGATGTTTAAATGGTCTATAATACCCCTTTAATAAAGAGGTAAGCCATATTATACGCCATTTATATCTCTCCAATTTTTTCAAAAAGATTAGTGTTCCCTGATCCGTATCCTTATGTCAGGTCCCGATCGTTCTCACACACACAAAAAATAATCAATCTCACCGTTTAAAACCGGATCGATCTATTGAACCAATTTGTGGTTGGATGGTTATTCGAAAGACAGTGGTATCCCCACCCGTTAGTACCAGACTTGACATTGGTGCACGTATTTTACTAGATTTATTTTAAACTTTTCAGCGATGTGCATTCAGTGGGAGAAGACATTCCGGTCAATTACTGAAAGCAGGTCATTCAATGCTTTTGTGATTCGCTGTTTTCTTCCATGGACATAGTGTCTTGGACGTGATGTCGCTGGTCTATTGCCGAACGGGGCCTTAGAAGCTGGCCAATGAGCTTATCATTGGTGAGGCTCCGCATTTTTATCTCGTTCCTGCAACGAAACATTGCTAGATACTTCTTGGCACTCCAACGTTTCATATGCATGAGAAATGCAAACTCGAACTTCCACCACCAGTCGACTCACTCCTCTCCAATCTTGTTAAAAACGTCCTGATACATCCATGTCTACAAGTAATCAAGCACTAAGAAGCAAATGATAAGCTATCCTGTAGTGTATGGGGCCTGAGTCATGAACCAACAATGCTAGCTTGGAGGAACTCGGTATGAATATATGGGGAAAGGTAACCATGTCCTCAGCTACCATCATTGAATAAATAAGAGATATGACAATAACTCAAAGGGCCAATCAAGCAGAAGTCCAGCCGTTCATATTTCAGCAGTTATGCACACCCTAAAATAATGTAGCTGGTGCTGCTACTTCTGTTTGGGCTCAACACGCTGGGTGTTACAAATAGTCTTTTTTCGATCATCACTCAGTCGGTCAGTCATTGATTCGTAACAAGAAAATTTCCAGTACCTAGTTTATGCAGTAGTTTCGATATGGTTAAGTCCATGGCACCGAATCCAGCCACGATTTCATTTGAAGATCGAGATTCCAGGGTTACAACCTTCTCAGAGCTGAGAATAATGATTGGTTGTAATAACCTTTCGGATGCTGTTAGATGTCAACGGAGAGTTATTGAAGCCAATTCTTCTGCCATCCTAAACTTCTTTTCAAAAGCCCTCATACAATATGTGGGAATAACATTGGATGGTGCTGTGGCACAAGAAACGTGATTATCACTGCAATTGGCCTAATATAGTAAAGCTCGCCAAACTTTGAGCTTGCCATGATTAGTTGTTCGTCCAACTAGAGGCAACTCCTTCACCATGAACAAGGTCGAAGGTTCCCATAAAGGCATCTTTGAGCCTCTTCTTTCTCGACAATAATTATTTTTAATATTCTCATGGGAGCCTAACTTTTGAACTACTGATCTGCTGTGGTAAGGAAGTGTACAAATTTTGCTGTTGTCATTAACATGAACTGAAACACAATTACGACAACAAATTATCAGAGAAGAGTAACTGACCTTTCCTCCAGGCTTGTGCCTGTTTTGAAATATAAGGTAGGCCCCGTGCTACCTTTTTAGTTTCAAAAAAAAAAACTATCCGAGAAGAAGAACATTGCGTTTTATGTCCGAGAGTGCAAGGTTTATTTAAAAAATATTTTACACCACAAATACATTGAAATAATGTAATTATAATTAAAACAAACTCTAAAATCTTCTATTTGTCTCCACTATATATGTAACCGATACAAATACAGGAGCAACTTCAATAACCAGAACATCGACGAACGATTTTTTCGTGTCGGCGCCCAAAAATCGGCCAAGTCGCACCCCAGAAGCCCTTTTTTTGCTGGTTTGGGCTGAAATTAGCGCCGGTGGACCCAGGCCGAACCTGGCACGCCGGGGGCACCGGGGCAATCATTTTTGGCGCGAAAGAATGGCGAGCCCGCCATGTCAGCGACCCCCGCGCCTCGTCATCCTCATCGCGTCGGTTTCCCATGGGAAATCGATGCCAAGGCTGCCACCGGTCAGCCTTCCATTGATTCCTCACAGGCGGTGGGGTGACGCCCTCTCTCCCGCCACACGTACACACGGCACCCGGCCGCTATAAAAGCAAGGCCTCCCCCTTGCCTCTGGCCACACCGTCCCGCAGCCGCCGCAGTCTACCTCGCCGACGCGCTCTGCCTCTCTCTCCCCGTGCTCTGCCTCTCTCTGCCCGCCGCCGCTGTTCCTCCCCTCTCTCCCCAAGCCCAACCGTGAGGATGTGTGAGCGATTCCCCGGCGACGGGGCGGGGCCAACGGTTTCGGCCGCCGCTCGTTTTACGAGTGGGAGGCACACTTGCTCTTCGACGCCAACATCCCGGCGCCTCCCGACACGCGCGCCGGGCCAAGCGGGTGGAGGCTCAGCGCCGGTGGCGCCCCCATTCCCCCGCTGCCCGACGTCAACGCGAGCGCCGACTACTTCGCCGACGAGGTCGACCGCGTGTGGTCGTCGCTGATGGAGGAGAAGCGCGCCCTCCCGCAGTACGCTGCCGACAACCACGAGGCGTGGGCGGCATACTTCCAGCACCGGCAGGCGCAGCGGCCGGCCTCCACCAACGGGGCGCCGGTAGTGCCGGGCACCAAGAACAGCGAGGGGTGCTACCTGTGTTGGGGCAACCCTGGCTGCTCGCTTCACGCCATTCTCGAGTACCTCGAGTGCGGCAACGACCCGCCCTTGAGGTACCCTACCGCCACGCCCCGGAGCGGCGGCCAATGGATGCCAAGGAGGACGGCGTCTTCTTCTTCCTCCTCCTCCGGGTCGCCGGCGTTGTTCAGAGTCAAGGCCGAGCGCGCGGATACGCCGCTTGGCCGGTGCACCCGCAGCACCGGCATCGTCATCAACGAGGGCGGGCGTGCCTCCTCGTCGGCTCCTCACCTTTTCGTGAAGCCGAAGATGGAGCCGGGGCTTGCCGCCATGAAGACGGAGCCCGGCCTCGCCACCGTGAAGACGGAGCCAGGCCTTGCCACCGACCCGGGACTCTCCGACGAGGTGGCACTGAAATGGCCGTGCGAAGACTGGGAGCGGTTGGAGCTGCAGCGCCTATGTTGCGCCCTGGAGCAGTTCGCCGCTCAGCGCAGTGGCGACGACAAGGGAGGTGTCGTCGTTCTCGACGACGATAGCGACAACGACGCGCCGCCACCGGTCCGTCAGGGCGACCACGGGCAGGGGTCCAGCAGGGGCGGCCGCGTCAAGGAGGAGAAGGACGACGAGGACAACGGCGATGGTAGCGACTTCGCCGCGCTAAGTGCATTCTTCCTGTAGTCTAGGCACTGGTGCGCGTCGGTCCTAAACAAATGGTTTAAATCCCCTTTCCGCGATGGCATCTGAAACCGTCGCCAAGTGAGTGTGGGCGATAGGGGGTCCTTCCCACACGATCCAGAAACCATCGGGGATATGCCCTCCTGGCACACATGTTCCGAAAAATGAGGTCGTGTGCGACCGGCGAGCGCTCAAATACGAAAATATGTACAGTACAGAAAAAATACAATTATACGGTGAAATTGTTTCCGGTCGCAAGTACATGCCACACAGTCAGTCCCCGCTAAACGTTTCGGTTCATATGTACATCCCATACAGTCGCTCCAAGTAAAATATTTCCGTTCACAGGTACATCACACATAATTTTTTCCGTTAAATCGTTTGTGATAGCGTTGTCATTGCACACGATATTAATAATTTTATCGTTTGCGTTATTGAATGCATCACACATAGTGCATACAAAGAAAATGTCTGGCAAAAATTGTCCATCACACACATTTTTTATGTGATAAACGTTTGCGCAAAGTGGCCTAACGCAAATAGTTTTCAAGAGAAAATCGTGCGTGCAGTGGAGATTGATCGCACACGTAGTGGATCCTAGAAACGTTTCTGATCTCCACGTATATCGCAGAAGTTTCGCTTTCGCAAACCGTGTGCAGTGTATTCCCTATTTAATCCATAATTAATCCCTAATTTAAAAATCACATGTTATGATTTTGTAAGTAGGAAATCACTTATTTCATATCCAACCATGTTTATTACAAATATAGATTCAACCACGAATACATAATTCAATGCACAGGTACATATACTGAAGAACTACAGAAGCACTAAGCAAATAATGATGAACCACAGTTGTACTAAAGACTGTAAAGAGAGAGGCGAAAGACATTCTGGTTGCTGAAAAAGGTGAAGCGGAATGCACATATTGTGCCCTCCTCCATGCGTAAGGCGCGCACGACTCTAGGCCAACCCTTTGTGATGGCTGCCCGTCCATCCTTCACTGTCTTCATCAGGACTTCTCGATGCTCATTGTAGTCTGGATGAAATACTTTAACCTTCATTGCGTGTCCACCAATCATGTACTTTTCGAGGTAATCTTGAGTGAACTGCTTCGGGAACCACTGGAAACGAAAAAGATTCAGACATTGTTGTCTAACAACTCATTATGGGCAGTAAAAAGAGAAGGCTATAGAGTTTGTAGTTACCATCCTACAGCTCACTGTTGTGTTGGGTAGAGCATAAACAAATAATTTACTTGCCACCATTTGTATCTTTTTGCTAATAATCCTTATCAGTTTCCTCACTTGATGCTTGTTCATCAATATCTCATTGCCCTGATGCGCAAAAATGGTCGATGCGTGGATCCTTGCCAAGGGCATATGTACCTATAAGCAACAAGTCAATATTAGAAGTTGACTAGTGTCCAGGCCTGGATCAATATGCACTACATTATGGAACGACGGGGGAGTACAAGCCGAGGAATGAAGCTAACCTCGGCGGAAAATGGTGGCCACTCCCATTGTTGTCCTGCATAAGTAGTGGAAAGGCATGATAAGTACAACAATCTTAACATCAAACAAATATAGCAAAGGTAAACAACATCATCTCCAAATGATAGCTTGAATGTGTTGGTTTCAGCTTGCTGTTAAATCTGATATAAAATGGAAGGCAATGTTACCGACAGCAGGCTTAACAACCATCAAATATTGCAATTCAAACTTGTATTGTTGACATGACCTACCATAAGACGGACCAATGAATCTTTCGTTTGGTCAAATGACAGTTGTTGTTGTCGATAAACCGCTTGGGCCAATAGATTGACACTAGTGCAGAACCAGGCAATAGCACCGGTTTGTAAGGCCCTTTAGTGCCGGTTTGGTAACCGGCGCTAAAATGTAGGCACTAAAGGCCCCCCTTTAGTACCGGTTCAACACGAACCGGTGCTAAAGGGCAACCACATGGCACGAGCCAGCTTCGGGGGCAGGGAGCCCTTTAGTACCGGTTGGTGTCACCAGCCGGTATTAAAATGTTGGGGGGGTTTGGGGTTTATGATTTCTTTTTCATTTAATTTTGTGTTTTCCATTTAATTATTTTTCGTTTGCTGGTATTTTACGATACTACATATTGTACACGTTATGCATATATATAAATACAATTTCTAGTAGAACCGATCATAATACATATATATATATATATATATATATCATCGAATGTCTCACAACCACCATTAATTAATGCACACATATACACACATGTATATATATACAATTTCTCCTAATTGGTGCCTTCGGAGCTAGTGGCATTAGCCTAGCTAATTGGTGCCTTCGGAGCACGATAACAATTGGAAGTGGTTCATGGGGGCGGTAGCGGGTAATAGTATTCTCCTTTGGGATCTATGACCTGGTCGAGCAAAAATCCCGCTATTTCCTCTTGAATTGTTTCTATGCGGTCCTGTTCTAGGAGCTTGTCCCGCACCTCTTTGAACTGTTAAGAAGGAGATCAATATGCATGTGTATTAGTTGTGTGACTAGATATCGATAATGGTGTAAAAATTGTGAATAGTGTTATGACAATCGATATCGTACCCACTCCTGTCTTTGAGATTTGCTCCTTTTGGACGCCATCATGCGAATGTTCTCGCAAACGTAGTATGCACATAGATCATTCCCCGACGCCTGCTTCAGGGCCTTTACGAGAATGGAATTTGATTAGATAATAATTAATCAAGCATGATAATTAAAGAGATGGCAGCTAGCTAGTACTACTTAATTACTTACCTTGGGTCGATACCATTTCAGATTTTGTTTCCATGGGCCTGGAGTGGCCCTGATGAACTTTGCCCAAGCCCTGCCCGCCGACAAAGAAACTGAATAAATGGGTTATTAAATAGTTGTTATCAGGAAATGACGAACTAATTAAATAGGCCGAGATATAGTTAATAATGATTGAAATTACCTGTTGACTATCCCCTTCACGATGGTGTAGTCACTTGCTTTCTTAAGTAGTGAGTCTAGTACTTCAACTGTTCCTTCATGAACTTTAATGATTAACAAGATCTAGTGAAATCTGCATGCACACACGTTTGCATGTCTTAATTAAGCGGGCATATGTAAGCAAAAACATGTAGCTATAGCTAGTAGGGAAAAACAAAATTTGTAGTACAAGACAATGTGACTCACTGGAAGTTGTAAGGAAGTAGTATATCTTCATTGTATTTGAGTTCCTTGAAGAACTGTAGCATGCTTTCCTCTACACTTTTTTCATGATATGGATCTATTTTCCATGTGTATTCATTAATGGTATTTGGGTCAACGAACCCAATGCCATAGCGTCCACCTTTTTTCATTTCATAAATCTTCATCCTGCATAATACCACAGAAAAGAATATAGTGAGGATAATTACAGGTAATGATTGATCAAAATGATCACTACAGCTAGCTTGAGACTTAAATTACAGAAAGAAATCACTTACAGACAATAGCAACTGACGATAGATTTGTCGAGTGCGTCTTTATTGTATAGCTGAAATAGTTCTGAATACTCAACGGTCACAGCTTTCTCATGGTAGTAATGCTCCTTGTTGACATTCACCATGAGGGACTCTCGATTGGAAATCTTGGTAATGTCCATATACCATTGATGCAATTCATACATTCTCGTTGGGAGCTTATTGACCTCCTCTGGCTCGACCAAAGGTTGGCCCCGGGCATATTTCCGTTTTATTTCCTCCTCTCTAGTCGGAGACATGGGCTCGATATCGAGGAGTTGTCCAACAGTGATCCCGATCGATTCAGCCTGCGCAATATGCTCCTCGGTATTACCACATCGCCCACCCCAGAACGTTAACGGTTTGCCCACAATAATATTGGGCGCGCCTACTCTCATGTGTTGTTGGCACAACAAGCGGGGGGATTGATTGCGCCGCCTGTTCTCCCAGCTGGGGAACGGTTTTACCACTCCTTTTGCCAGCTGATTTGCTCGAGCTCGAGCTCGCCTCTTTCTGTAGACGTGCTCGATTTAACTTCTTGATGTGGCGCTCATAGTCTGTGTCAACAGGCTTGGGAGCTGGTGGTCTAGCCATATGAATGAAGTGGTTAATCTTTTCCACAGGCACTTTCTCCCTTGGCGGCGGTGGCGGTTTCGGTGAAAAATGGGCTTCCACCTCGGCCTTCGATATGGCTACGTTTTCCTCCTCGGACTTGTCGTAAGGCCTCTGCGGAAGAGGCGCGAGGCTTGGACCATATTGAAATTGCTTGCCTCCGCCTGTACCTCCAGTACTACCTCGACTTGTACCGCTACGCAACATAGCTGAGGCGGCTCTCTTCTGTGATTGCTGAGGTGGCGAAGACGGCTGGCGTGGCTGAGTTGGAGGAGGAGGAGTGGCCTGAAGCTGTGCCGGACTTGGAGCAGGAGTGGCCTAAAGTTGTGCCAGACTTGGAGGAGGAGTGGCCTGACGCTTTGCCAGACTTGGAGGAGGAGGACTGGCCTGAAGCTGTGCCGGACTTGGAGGAGGAGTGGCCTGATGCGTTGGTGGACTTGGAGGAGTGGGAGTCTGCTGACTCGGTGGCGGACTGCGATGAGGAGTCGGATGACGCGGTGTCGGTGGCCTTCGAGAGATGATGCAATCCTTTCTCCATAGGATGATACGATGGTTGGCCTCTCCTAGTGCGTGCTCATCGTCACCTCCAGGAATGTCAAGCTCTAGCCCTGAATATTGGTCCACCACCTCATCAACCAAGACACGAGCATAGCCCGCTGGAATCGGGTTGCAATGGAAGGTTGCCTCGAGGGGATTTGTAAAAGCAAGGGCGTCGGCCACCTTCATGGATATGTTCTTCATTTGGAAATGTAGCTCGCAGTTAGTGTTCTCCATGATGTCATCCACTGGGTAGCTATCCAGCAATGCGTCGCCCGGGGCGGAACCCACGCTGCTTCTCGGCATGGATGGGATGGTGCTATCCATTGGTGGATCATCCACTAGCTGCTGAGACCCCATTTGCTAGCTAAGTGAGTCGATCTGCTCCTGCTGCCGCTGGAATTTGACTGCCAAGTCCGTGTGCGCTAATTCTAGGCCTTGAAGGCGTTCATAGTCTAGCTTCCTCTGCTCCTCCTCCATCTTCCTCTTCTTCTCCTCCGCAATCTTCTTTCTCGCATCGGTTCTGTAGTTGGTGTTCTAGTCTGAAAACCCCTCATACCACGGAATAGCGCCCATGCCTCGTGTTCTTCCCGGGTGTTCAGGATTTCCCAGGGCACGCGTAAGCTCGTTGTTCTCTCTGTTGGGCTCAAACAACCCCGATCGAGCCTCTTCTATTGCAACAAGTAGCTTATCTTCGGCTCCGTCCAGACATGGCTTCTTCGAAACTTTGCCTGTCTTTGGGTCCAACTCCCTCCCATGCGCATAGAACCAAGTCCTGCACCTCGGGGGCCAGATCAATGTTTCTGGAGTGACACATGCATCCAGCATTTCTTTCTCAGACTTATCCCACTTAGGCATTCCCACCGCATAGCCACCTGGCCCTAGCTTATGGAAGATATCCTTTTTTGCGGCATTGGCCTTGTTTATTCTGGACCGTTCCTTAGATAATTCTGAATCCTTGAATTTGACGAAATTGTCCCAATGAGCACTTTGCTTCTCTAGTGTTCCCTCGAATACTGGAGTCTTCCTTCCTTCCTTGACGTACTTGGCCCATTCACGAATCTTGTGGTTCTTGAATGCAACTGCCATCTTCCTAAGAGCAGCGTCCTTGACTTTCTCCACATCTGCATCTGTGAAATGATCTGGTAGGGTGAAATGTTCCATGAGCGTTTCCCAAAGAAAATGTTTTTGTCTGTCGTCGACAAAAGTAACTCCTGGACGTGGCTTTGCTGGCTCTCTCCATTCTTGAAGGGAGATCGGGAGTTGGTCCTTCACAAGAACTCCGCACTGACGAATGAACTTGTCCGCAATCTTCTTAGGCGCTAATGGTTCACCATTAGGTCTGATTGCCTCGATATTGTACTTTACGCCCTCCTTCAACTTTTTGTTCGGGCCTCGTTTCGTCCTGTTGCCTGAAGATTTGCTCGATCCGGATGGCTGAAAGAAGAAAGATCGATTCGTTAATATATCTTCAAGTCATTTAAAACATGTGATGATCACCAGATGCCTGCTTATATAAATATATATACCTCGCCGGTCTTTGTTGTTTCAAGATCAACATTTTCTTCGTCATGTTCATAGTTCATGACTTCATCAATTCGGTCGTCGCGATCGAATATCATATCACCCTCCCCGGTGTTGTTTAGATATTCGGAGCCGTCATAATCTTCTTCATTCTGATCATCATCTGGCCCGCGAGGATTGCGTATGATATTGAACAAGGCCTCTTCTTCCTCTCTACCGGTATTGTCCGCCATAGGTTTTGTTTAACTAATCCAAAAGAAATATATTCAAATTACAATGAATGGATGCAATCAATTAATAAGGAAAAACTGAATCAATCATAGTACATAATAAGCATCATCGAATATAATCTCGAATACGTCATCTCGAATAATAGATATAATCTCCAATACATCATCTCGAATAATAGATATAATCTCGAATACATCATCTCGAATAATAGATATAATCTCGAATATATTGTCTCAAATAATAGATATAATCTTGAATACATCATCTCGAATAATAGATATAATCTCGAATACATCGTCTCGAATAATAGATATAATCTCAAATACATCGTCTCGAATAATATATAATCTCGAATACATCGTCTCGAATATTATATATTGAACACATCACTGGCTAGGTAGCTAATAAAGATCGAATACTACAGAAGAATCTAGGACACTCGCGGTTCATGCGGCGCGGGCGGTGTACACCCAAAGAGAAGGAACCCTCACAGGATCATAGCTGAAGTGAGATCCCTGAAGAAACTGCCAGGTATTGGAGAACCTGCCGCCCTCTAACGCAACCATGTAGCGATGGACGTGCTCGTCCTCCTCCCTGACACGGCGACGTACCACCTCCGGCGGGGCCGGCTCCCTCCGCACCGAAACTGGCCCACGCGAACGCCACCAAACGAGATCACCCGGGGCCAGGTTCCTCATCAAGCGGCGCGCCCCTCCAGGCAGCACCTCCCAGTGCCAGCCCGGCGGAGCCTAGTCCTGGACATGGGTCAGCCGGACGTCGTCGCGGACGGGTCGACGGCGAGGATGCGGGCCGGGCATCGTCGAGAACAAATACTAGCTATATGCCCGCAAAAATTAACATTTTTTAATGATTGGATTTTGATAACTAAAATTTCTAACATTTCTATATAACTAACATTTCTAACAATGCTATATAACTAACATTTCTATAACATTTTTAATATTTCTATAACTAAAAAATAGAAAAAAATTATAACATTTCTATATATATAACTAACATTTGTATAACATTTCT
>NC_057806.1:14737808-14745196 GCF_018294505.1 Triticum aestivum | reverse complement strand
GGACGGGGACATACGTGCCGGGGCGGGGATGACGGGGACGGGGACGAAGAGGGACGGGCCGGGATGGGGCGGCGGTGACGACGGGGACGGGGACGACGGGGCGGCGACGACGGGGACGGGACGGCGACGGGGGCGGCGACGAGGGATATGGAGACGGGGGCGACGGGCGACGGGGCAGAGGAGAAGAAGCAGATGAGAAACTGAATAGTGTTTAGTTATATAGGATGGACATTTAGTACCGGTTGGAGCCACCAACCGGTACTAAAGGCCTGTTTTGGCCAGGCCAAGCGGCGGGAAGCGCACCCCCTTTAGTACCGGGTGGTGGTTCCAACCGGTACTAAAGGCCCCCCCCTTTAGTACCGGTTGGTGCCACCACCCGGTACTAAAGGGGATGCGCTGGTGCAGGTGCGGTGCGGCAAGTTTAGTCCCACCTCGCTAGCCGAGGGGCGTCCGCACTGGTTTATAACCCCACGTGCGGTAGCTCTCTCGAGCTCCTCTCCAAAGCAGGCCTACTGGGCCTACATGTTCTGTGCTGCCCCAAGGGCCTACTGGGCCTTTGCGGGCCTGCATCCTGGCCCAACAACAGGTTGGCTTTCTAGTCGTATGCAGGCCGCTTTGGCCCAGTAGGCAGGCTTTTTATTTTTATTTTTTGCTTTATTTATTTTTGAGTTGCTTTTTTTGTGTATTTAGAGTTTCTTTGTGAATATTTTTGCTTTAGGTACAAAAAATTACAAACTTTCTGTTAGTGCCCGTAGTTTTCAAATTTGAATAGTTTAAATTTTGAATTATTTGAAATTAGTGTGAATCACTAGTGTGTGAATAACTAAACTTTAAAAATCAGTAAAGGCATGAAAGAATTTGTTTGCACATAAAATTTCTTCGTGTTTCAAATGCCAAAACACATAACTACCCTAACTATTACAGAGATTCCCTTCTGGGTGTGAAACACAGAAGAAAGTGATGATAGTGAAGCCGATCACATCCCAGATCTTTGGGTGTGAAACTTTTTCTTCGCGTGTGTCCCTTTGCGCCGTAACCATGGAAAATCTTCATCATTTAACGGGATACTCGGGTCAATATTCACTGTGAATGGAGCAATTTCATCAAACTTTTCATAATCTTCTGACATGTCTGTCTTGTCATCCACTCCCACGATGTTTCACTTCACAGAAAGAACTATGTGCCGCTTTGGCTCATCGTACGATGCATTCGCTTCCTTATCTTTTCATTTTCTTGGCTTGGTAGACATGTCCTTCACATAGAAAACCTGTGCCACATCATTGGCTAGGACGAATGGTTCGTCTGCATACGCAAGATTGTTGAGATCCACTGTTGTCATTCCGTACTGTGGGTCTTCCGTTATCCCGCCTCGTGTCATATTGACCCATTTGCACCGAAACAAAGGGACCTTCAAACCATGTCGATAGTCAAGTTCCCATATGTCCTGTATATAACCATAATATGTTTCCTTCACCGTCTTGGTTTCTGCATCAAAGAGGACACCACTGTTTTGGTTGGTGCTCTTCTTATCTTGGGCGATCGTGTAAAATGTATTACCATTTATCTCGTACCCTTTGAAAGTCATTATATTCGAAGATGGTAACTAGGACAACAAGTACAGGTCATCTTCAATAGAGGTGTCATGCATGGTACGTGTCTGCAACCAGCTGGCGAAACTCCTGGTTTGTTCACATGTAATCCAGTCATCAGACCGCTCCGGGTGTTTGGAGCGTAACAAATTCTTGTGTTCATCCATATACGGAGCCACCAAGGCGGAATTCTGTAGAACTGTGTAGTGTGCTTGAGTGAGAGAATGTCCGTCCATACATATTATTTGTTCCCCTCCTAGCGTGCCTTTTCCATCCAGTATGCCCTTATGCCGCGATTCAGGAACACCAATCGGCTTAAGGTCAAGAATAAAGTCAATACAAAACTCAATGACCTCCTCATTTTCATGGCCCTTGGAGATGCTTCCTTCTGGCCTAGCACGGTTATGAAAATATTTCTTTAAGACTCCCATGAACCTCTCAAAGGGGAACATATTGTGTAGAAATGCAGGACCCAAAACGTTAATCTCTTCGCATAGGTGAACTAGGACATGCGTCATGATGTTGAAGAAGGATGGTGGGAACACTAACTCGAAACTGACAAGACATTGCACCAAATCATTCTCTAACCTTGGTATGATTTCCGAATCGATTACCTTCTGAGAGATTGCATTGAGAAATGCACATAGCTTCACAATGGCTAATCGAAAGTTTTCCTGTAGAAGCCCCCTCAATGCAACCGGAAGCAGTTGCGTCATAATCACGTGGCAGTCATGAGACTTTAGGTTCTGGAACTTTTTCTCTGCCATGTTTATTATTCCCTTTATATTCGACGAGAAGCCAGACGGTACCTTAATACTAAGCAGGCATTCAAAGAAGATTTCCTTCTCTTCTTTGGTAAGAGCGTAGCTTGCATGACCCTGATGTATGTCGTCTTTTCCGTGCATACGTTGCTGGTCCTCCTGTGCCTCAGGTGTATCTTTTGTCTTCCCACACACGCCCAAGAAGCCAAGCGGGGTCACACAAAGATTCTTCGTCATGTGCATCACGTCGATTGCGGAGCGGACCTCTAGGTCTTTCCAATAGGGCAGGTCCCAAAATATAGATTTCTTCTTCCACATGGGTGCGCGTCCGTCAACGTCATTCGGAACAGGTTGTCCACCAAGACCCTTTCCAAAGACCACCTTCAAATCCTTGACCATATCATGTACATCAGCACCAGTACGGTGGCGAGGCTTCGTCTGGTGATCCGCCTCACCTTTGAAATGCTTTCCTTTATTTCTTACGGGATGCCTGCTCGGAAGAAATCGACGATGTCCCAGGTACACATTCTTCTTACAATTAGCCAAATATATACTGTCGGTATCGTCCAAACAGTGTGTGCATGCGCGGTATCCCTTGTTTGTCTGTCCTGAAAGGTTACTGAGAGCAGGCCAATCATTGATGGTCACGAACAGCAACGCCTTTAGGTTAAATTCTTCCCCCATGTGCTCATCCCACGCACGTACACCTGTTCCATTCCACAGTTGTAAGAGTTCTTCAACTAATGGCCTTAGGTGCACATCAATGTCGTTGCCGGGTTGCTTAGGGCCTTGGATTAGCACTGGCATCATAATGAACTTCCGCTTCATGCACAACCAAGGAGGAAGGTTATACAAACATAGAGTCACAGGCCAGGTGCTATGGTTGCTGCTCTGCTCTCCAAAAGGATTAATGCCATCTGCGCTTAGACCAAACCATATGTTCCTTGCGTCATCTGCAAACTCAGTAACCTTTCTTTCGATTTTTCTTCACTGCGACCCGTTAGCAGGTACTCTCAACTTTCCGTCTTTCTTACGGTCTTCTCTGTGCCATCGCATCGCCTTGGCATGCTCTTTGTTTTGGAACAAACGTTTCAATCGTGGTATTATAGGAGCATACCACATCACCTTAGCAGGAATCTTCTTCCTGGGGCGCTCGCCCTCGACATCACCAGGGTCATCGCGGCTGATCTTATAGCGCAATGCACCGCATACTGGGCAAGCGTTCAAATCCTCGTACTCACCGCGGTAGAGGATGCAATCATTAGGGCATGCATGTATCTTCTGCAGCTCTAACCCTAGAGGGCATACAGCCTTCTTTGCTTCGTACGTACTCTCGGACAATTCGTTGTCCTTTGAAAGCATATCCTTTATCATTACCAGCAACTTTCCAAATCCCTTGTCAAATACACCATTCTCTGCCTTCCATTGCAGCAATTCCAGTGTGGTGCCCAGCTTTTTCTTGTCACCTACGCAATTCGGGTACAACATTTTTTTGTGATCCTCTAACATGCGTTGAAACTTCTTCTTCTCCAAATCACTAGCGCAGTTTCTCTTTGCATCGGTAATGGCCCTACCTAGATCATCAACGGGCTCATCCGATGCCTCTTGTTCAGCTTCTTCCCGCATTGCCGGCTCAGCTTCGTCCCGCATTACCGGCTCAGCTTCTTCCCTCATTGTTGTATCATCGTATTCAGGGAACCCATGGCCAGGATAGCTGTCGTCGTCCTCTTCTTCTTCATTGTCATCCATCATAACCCCTCTTTCTCCATGCTTGGTCCAAACATTATAGTGGGGCATGAAACCAGACTCAAACATGTGGACGTGAATGGTTCTTGACATAGAGTAATTGTGACCATTCTTACAGCCAGCACATGGACAATGCATAAAACCATCCGCTCGCTTGTTTGCCTCAGCCGCAAGCAGAAAAGTATGCACGCCATTAATGAACTCGGGAGAGCATTGGTCATCGTACATCCATTGCCGGCTCATCTTCAATACACAGCACCGAAAACATCAAATTAATACAATACATAAAGTTCATACATAAAGATCATACAACACTTAAATGCAACAAACAATTAACTCTCTAGCTAAAGAATTTAAATGCAACAACAAATGCGATCAAGATCGCAACTAAGGTAACAATTGATCCAACGGCATAATGATACCAAGCCTCACTATGAATGGCATATTTTCTAATCTTTCTAATCTTCAAGCGCATTTTCTCCATCTTAATCTTGTGATCATCGACGACATCGGCAACATGCAACTCCAATTCCATCTTTTCCCCCTCAATTCTTTTCAATCTTTCCTTCAAATCCTCATTTTCTCTTTCAACTAAATTTAACCTCTCGACAATAGGGTCGGTTGGAATTTCCGGTTCAACTACCTCCTACATACAAATATCTATGTCAACTTGATGGGCATAATTTGTCATAAACACGAAATGCAATGAATAGTTTTAAAAGAGAATATACCACATCCGAATCATAACCCGGACGGGGGCCGATGGGGACAGATATCAAAACCATGGCACTATGTATAACAAACAATGTATGGGTAAGATAATTATACGAGTAACTATATATCCAAATCACACAAACATCAATTTTTTATATAAAACTTCATGAACAAGAGGCTCACCACAAGGTGGTGCCGGCGACGGGACGTTGCGAGCGATCGACGGTGGTTACGACGGAGATTTAGAAGGTACTAAGTAAACCACACCTACATATGCAAACTAAGTGTTATTTTTGACCTCAAATTGCATATATATCAAATACTAGCACATATATATAATTCCTCCCAAATTACTAAACTCAAAAATCAATCACTATATAAAGCATTGCATGAGCTAATCTAGCAATGAGAGATGAAAGGAAAAAGTTGCTAACCTTTGTGATCATTTGAATGGATAGGGGCCTTCAAATCTTGGGCAAAATGTGTGATGAGCTTGAGAGAAAGAGGGAAAAAAACAGAGAGGAGAGGGGAAAGGGGAAGAACAGAGCGAGCTCGGGTGGACGAAGGGTCTATGTAGGACGACCTTTAGTACCGGTTCGTGATACGACCCAGTACTAAAGGTGCTGGAGGGGCCCCGACTGACAACATCCTGCCACCACTCGCTTTAGTACCGATTCATGGCACGAACCAGTGCTAAAGGTTCGCCACGAACCGGTACTAATGAGAGCGGCCCGGCTAGCCGTTGGAACCGGCACTAATGTACACATTAGTGCCAGCTCAAATTCAAACTGTCACTAATGTGCTTCACATTTGACCCTTTTTCTACTAGTGTGAACCATTATAAACATCGCACGAGAGGGACCTCAAAACCAACGCCTCTTGCATGCGGCCCAAAATGATGTACGTTGGGAAGGGGTGATGTGTGTTTTCAACATAGAATAATGTAAAATTTAGATGTGGTGGCTACCTCTCGATACAAACAACAATCATGAAGGCAAGGTAGTTAAGGATGAGATACGTACACAGAGTTTGATGTAGGTTGAACCCAACAATGCAAGCATCTGGGAGGGAATCCTGACAACGCATGAGCTCGAGTTTTGGTTGACCGACATTTGATGGTGACCGGCCCTAACATGAAATAGGAGGAATCCATTCATGGCAAACACATAGCCCTCATTATCGGTCAAAGGGATGATATATATACACTCGGGGAGCCCACATATATCCGTGTCATTACAAAAAACCGCACAAGGGAGATGTGGTCGATCAGAAGACCCCGTATACACTGCATGTGGCCTGAAAATATGTATGGCTACGATGGTGTATGATGTGTTTAAATCTCAAATGCACAACTTCAATGGGCCACGCCAAGTACATTACAAACCGAACACCGTACCCGGCTTCAAGCCTGGTTCAATACCTATGTTGTCAGTTTCCCAACTTCGAGGCGGGAGCAGGGGGTTCGTCTGATGCATGCGCTCAAACTTTATTTTGTCTAGCATGGGACACATCTATATATATATATATATCTATACATCTATACACATATATAATGTGCGAATAACTATGAAAGTTGCTCGTTGGATGAAGCCAATCCGACGGTACAGAGATGGCAAATCCGAACACTACTGGCCGTTGGATATCATCTACATTCCACAAGATTCTGCCACATGTACAATCTAGAAGACACCATGGTTGAACTTAAACATAAGGCACAAACCTCTAAACACAAGCACTTCTCCTTTGTTCTCTAGTATATTCCATATCTTAATTGCCCAAACCTTTTTTTCTAAATGAATTGTCACTATTTGTTTTTACCTTTATAATGCAGAATTCCATGAATCTTAAAATAGTTTTTTTTACAAAACTAATTGATTTTGGATGAGATGAACTATAAGAATTAAACGAACATCTACATCATGCATATTTGGTAGAAGAGGCAGGAAACCGATGAGAGGAGTGGCGAGAAACGGTAGCCTGTTTTGAGTGAAAACCTAGTAGAGAAGGAAGCATGAGCTACATGACGCATGCGCACAGTGCTTACCCATGTACTGCACACTACTAGAAAAAAGGCTGTTAGTGGCGCACCTATTTTGGCTATTAATGGCGCACTATAGGTGCGCCACTATTACCACGCCACTAGTAACAAATACTAATGGCGCACCTCTGGTGCGCTATTAGTATTGTAGGTAACAGTGGCGCATCATGTAGTGCGCCATTACTATTGCTACAGGTGCGCTACTGGTAACTTTTTTTTTTGAAATTTTTTGATTTTTTTTCTGAATTTTAAGGCGGGGAAATAGTAGTGGCGCACTGTCTAACCCCCACCATGCGCCATTGCTATTTTTGAATTTGTATCTGGATCGCGATTTTTTGCCCTTTTTTTGCTCGTTTTTTTTGCACGATATTTTTTCAAATTTTGTTCTCGTTTTTGGATCTTGTACGTTCTTTTGCCGGAGAGGAGTTCGCCGGACAGGAGCTCGCCTACATCGTCGGAGAGGAGGAGGAGGAGGTCACCGGAGAGGAGCTCGCCTACATCGCCAGAGAGGAGGAGGAGGTCGCCAGAGAGGAGTTCACC
>NC_057806.1:14728801-14737383 GCF_018294505.1 Triticum aestivum | reverse complement strand
AGGGGGGAGGAGGTCGCCGGAGAGGAGGAGGAGGAGGTCGCCGGAGAGGAGGAGGGGAGTATGGTGGAGGAGAGGAGGGGAGACGGAGTGGAGGAGAGGAGGAGATGGAGTGGAGGAGAAAAATGAAGAGGTAAGGAGGAGGGGACCCCGCCCAGCCATATATACGGCATAGTAATGGCGCACCATGGACAGGTGCACCATTACTAACTTTTTTTTATTTTTTATATTTATTTTGAATTTTGAAGGCGGGAATATAGTAATGGCACACCTTGGGCAGGTGCGCCATTGATAATTTTTTTATTTTTTTGATATAGTTTGAATTTTGAAGGCGGGAAGATAGTAATGACGCACCTTGGGCAGATGCGCCATTACTAACTTTTTTTTTGATATAGTTTAAATTTTGATGGCGGGAAGATAGTAATGGCGCACCATGGGCATGTGCGCCATTACTGAGTTTGATTTTTTTTAATTTTTTTGCCTCTCCAGATCTTGAAAGCCCCGTAACTTTTTTCTGTTAGTTTTTTGAGGATTCTAGAAAATCGTATACGGGCGTAGCCAGTCAAATTCGGATGTAACTTTTTGAGTAGATGATTTTTCATATTAAAAAACTATTTCATCGGAGATCATATGCAAAAGTTATGACCATTTTACCGAAACACGGCGGCCTTTTGCAAAAAAATTCAAAATTCATGTTTGTTAATTTTCCTAACAACTAGAACGCATAACACATGGGCATCTATTTTTTGAATCTTTTATCATTTTATTTTATTTTTTAAAAAACTTTAAAGGCGATCAGGGGGTGTTTATGTGTGTGAGACATAGCAATGGCGCACCACACCTAGGTGCGCCACTACTGTGTGTAGCATAGCAGTGGTGCACCTAGGTGTGGTGCGCCATTGCTATGTCTGGTGGGAGGGGGATGGATCAAAAAATAGCAATGGCCCACTGCTCATGTGGTGCACCATTAGTAAAAACATAGCAATGGCGCACCTGATTCTGGTGCGCCACTGCTATACATGGTGCGCCATTAATGTCCATATTCTATAGCCGTTTTTCTAGTAGTGGCATGTGCTGTCGAAAGGGCTCAGGGTTGCTGTTCGATCTGGGAGCATCCAACGGTGCACAGGTACGATCCGTGGGGTTTGGGTTCTGACCAGTCAAAACGCAAGACTTCAGATCACGCGCGCAGCGGCGGGGGGGGGGGGTATATCATACGAAACCGGTGAAAACCACGAGGAAAAGATGTTTTTAATTTCAATTTTTTTTAAATGTGGAATGTTAAGACGATGATGTTTTATTGGCACACAAAATTTCAAGTTGAAACACATTAAGAGATGTGAGCTATGAAAAAGATAAAATCAGTGTTGAATACTGCCGAATAGTAATGTCACTATTTAGGGAGGAATTTTCCTTTTTCATAGCCCATATCTCGTAATGTTTTTCAACTTGAAATTTTGTGTTGCAATAAAACATCACCTTCTTAACATCCCACATTTTTTTCAGATTTTTATGAAACTTTAAAATATGGTTTCCATGAAGTTTTCATTGAATATCGTCTTTCGTGAATGAACCGTGTGCTATTTGAAAACATTTCGTGAGAAAAATCTCAGTTTTCAAATCCCCATAAATCCAAAACTAAGCTGAAAATCGTGAAAACTGCAATGGTGTCACGACATCGCACTTATATGTCGAGGAATTTTTTCGTCCATTGTGGCGCAAGTTTTATTACAAGCCTCTTACAAACCGAAGCTTCTCTCAAAGAAGCCTCGTGGTTTCAATAGGGAAACGTGTCTCGCTTGTGGGCGAAACGTAATCACTGCCTCTTTTCATGTTGTATTCTCTTCTACAGGCAACATGGAACGACAGGATATCCATGCTGAAATTTAACTTATTCAGGATTCTTTTGGCCTTTTTATACACTAATTGAGTTTCCTAGGAATTTAGTGTCCATAATTCAAATCTGAACTACAAATACATGCTCTATTTCACCAAAATGGCTAGAAAAATTATACATGTGTCCTTGCGTGCATGTTTAGGTCCCATGCCAGGAATGGGAGCGAATTACAACCGTACTGGTGTCATGGCTCGTACTCAAACATTTCGAATCTCGGTTTTTAAGTCCCCATAAATCCTAAACTCACCAGAAAGTCATCAAAGGTGGCATGGTGTCACGTCATGGCACATATATGTCATGGTAAAAACATTGTGCAATTTGGGCCAAGATTTATTACAAACCTCTTACAAAAACTGGAGCTTCTCTCAAGGAAGCCTCGTGGTTCTAATAGGGAAACATGTTCCCCTTGTGGGTGAAACATAATCACTGTCTCTTTTCGGCTTGTATTTTCTTCCACGGGCAACATGGAACCACAGGATATCTGTGCTGAAATTTAAACTTATTTAGAGTTCGTTTGACCTTTTTGTACACTAATTGAGTTTCCTAGGCATTTAATGTCCATAATTCAAATCTGAACTACAAATACATGCTCCAGTTCATCAAAATGGCTAGAAAAATTATACATGTGTCCTTGGGTGCATGTTTAGGTCTCATTGCCAGGAATGAGAACGAATTACAACTGTACCGGTGTCCTGGCTCTTCCTCAAACATTTCGAATCTCAATTTTTAAGTCCCCATAAATCCTAAACTCACCAGAAAGTCATCAAATATGGAAAGGTGTGATGTCATGGCACATATATATCATGGTAAAAACATTGCCAATTTGGGCCAAACTTTATTACAAACCTCTTACAAACCGGAGCCTGTCGCAAGAACCCTCGTGGTTTCGATAGGGAAACGTGTCCCCTTGTGGGCTAAACGATAATCACTTCCTCTTCTAGCCTCGTATTTTCTTCTACACACAACACGGAACAACTGGAGATTCGAGCTGAACTTGAAATTATTCATGCTTCGTTTGACCTTTTTATTCATTAATTGAGTTCTTAGGCATTTAATGTCCATCATTCAAATCCGAACTACAAATACATGCTCGAGTGCATCAAAATGGCTAGAAAAAAACGTACATGTTTCCTTGGGTTGCATGTTGAGGTCCCATGGAACAAATGGGAACGAATTCAACCATCTCGCCGTCCTGGCATGGCCACAAACATTGCGAATCTCGGTTTTTAAATGTCTATAAATCCAAAACTCACCTGGAAATCATGGAACTAGGTATGGTGTCACTACATGGTATATATAATTGGCCAATTTGGGCGAAGCTATATTACAAGCCTTTTACAAACTGGAGCCTGTCGCAACCCTCGTGGTTCCGGTAGGGAAACATGCCCCTCTTGTGGGCGAAACGATAATCGATGCCTCTTCTCACCATGAACTTTGTTTTCTACAGGCAACATAAAATAACAGGAATGTCGGGCTGAAATTTGAAACTATTCAGGGTTCGTTTGGCCATTGTATATATATTACTAATGACTAAGTTTTCTATGCATTTAATGTAGTCCACAATTCAAATTTGAACTACAACCACAAGCTCCAGTGAAGCAAAATGGATGGGAAATCGTACATGTGTCATTGGGTGCATGTTTAGGTCTCATTTAAGGAATGAGAATGAATTACAAACTTGTCGTCGTCCTGAAACAATGAGAATCTCGGTTTTTAAATCCCAGTAAATAAAAAAGTCACCCAAAAAACATAAAACTTGGAATGGTTTCATGACATGGCACATATATGCCATGGTAAGAAAAATCATGCAGTTTGAGATGAGGTGCACACATTAGTAGCCAACGAAGTCCTTATGGAAAAAAGCTGACATGTTAATATCGCAAACAGTTGTATTATATTTACCGTGTCGAAATTTAACCATACTCGGTGGCGTGCGTGCAGCTGTTTGATTAGATGGGACGAGCGCGAGAAGTCCGCCGTGAAGCTTCGACGGGACGTGTGCGAGCAGTCCGTCGCACAGGCTCGACGGGATGCGTGCATTCTGTCCACCTCGCAGGCTCGACGGGACACGTGCGAGCAGCAAGGCCGCCCATGCTCACCGGGAATTGAGCTCTTTGACCTCCATGCACCAGCCGCCTCCCGCCTTGCTCACAACTTCTCCATTAATGGGTTAATTAAAGCAGATGGACGGAGGGTGTTTGCTTTTGATCCCATGGCAGCATTTGCTTTGTTTGTGCTTTCAACTAGTATTCTGCCCTAATTTAAATTTCCACATAGGGCAACAGATAATACGACCACAAATAAATTGGCAACGGATAATATGCCGATAAATTTACAATGGCGCACATAATAATTGTCTTACATATTCCGGATAATTTAAAATGCCACGTGCGGCAAAGCACGTTAGTCACGGGGGCAAGAGAAGAAGGAAATTACAGACAATGATCTGGGTCGCTACTCTACTCGTCGATGGATCGTCGGGCGGCAAAATCCTCCAGCTCCTTGAATTCCTCACGACTTTGCTTGAAAGCAGCCACCGATTCCTCCACCTCCTGCTCGCGCTCGATCCGGAGCTTCCTTAAGCCACCCATCAGTTCCCCGATGACCGCCTTCAGCGTCATCTCTGAGGCACTACTCTGCTCATGCAGTATCTTCCATCCGGCGGCCTCCTCCTCCGTTTTGGCGACCAACTTGAGGAGCTTCACATTGTCATCCATGAGTTGCTCGACGAGGCCAGTCGCCTTGTCAACGGAGGCATCGCTGATCTTAAGCAGCTTCATCAAGCCGTCGACCAGCTCCTGCTGCATAGTGACACCAGCGAGAATGTCGTCGTCGCCGGCAAAGGACTTCAGGAATGCCGGCTTGTCGCGATGGCTGACGCCGCAAATGTGAGAGCCCTCGCGTGCCCGTGAGAGCTCGTTTGAGGGCTCTGCGGCGTAACCGGACATCTCTGCTGTGGCTGCGGCTTCGCGGCGGGACCTCTCTAGTGCTTCTGTGGCCTTGTTCTTTGCTGCCTGGTTATATGTCCACCCTAAAATCCTCCTACCGGTCATGGTGGAATGACTTGAGAGAGAAAACCAGTTTTGTGGGTGATGAGGAGAGGAACTGTGAAGTAATTTTCGAGTGGGTAGTTTTTATAGCCTAGTGCTAAGTGTGAACACATATTAGTTTGAGAGGTGTGAACAGATTTGCAATTACTTATTGCGTTGTAATCAACAATGTGGCGAGAAACAAGGTCAAAATTTATTGATGGCAGAAGGTTGACCATGTGGTTGCTCGCCGTTGAGGCGGTCGCGGCGTGGTCCACTCTGGCGTCCCTGCGTGCGCTCTGCTCACCGTTGAGGCAAAGTTACAATGGAAACTGTTAATAATTCTTAATAGTTGTCTTACATATTCAGGATAATTTAAAATGCCAAATGTGGCAAGCCCAGAACACTCACGACCTACATATGCATACAATTATAATAAAATATAAGCTAAAAGGCTGAGCTGGAGGCCTTCCGACGATGGTCTTCTCGGACTCCATGATCCGCATAGCACCCTTGCGGCTGTGTGCGATACTCCTAGCCACCGCAAACAACTAGTTTGCATTTTTAAAAGTTTTTTGTACACACAGAATCGCACACTGATGACCCACAAGTATAGGGGATCTATTATAGTCCTTTCGAAAAGTAAGAGTGTCGAACCCAACGAGGAGCAGAAGGAAATGATAAGCGGTTTCCAGCAAGATATTCTCTGCAAGTACTGAAATAAGTGGTAACAGATAGTTTTGTGATAAGATAATTTGTAACGAGCAACAAGTAATAAAAGTAAATACGGTGCAGCAAGGTGGCCCAATCATTTTTGTAGCAAAGGACAAGTCTGGACAAACTCTTATATGATGTAAAGCGCTCCCGAGGACACATGGGAATATCGTCAAGCTAGTTTTCATCACGTTCATATGATACGCATTCGGTACTTTGATAATTTGGTATGTGGGTGGACCGGTGCTTGGGTGCTGCCCTTACTTGGACAGGCATCCCACTTATGATTAACCTCTATTGCAAGCATCCGCAAATACAACAAAAGTATTAAGGTAAACCTAACCATAGCATGAAACATATGGATCCAAATCAGCCCCTTACGAAGCAACACATGAAGTAGGGTTTAAGCTTCTGTCACTCTAGCAACCCATCATCTACTTATTACTTCTCAATGCCTTCCTCTAGGCCTAAATATGGTGAAGTGTCATGTAGTCGACATTCACATAACACCACTAGAGGAGAGACAACATACATCTCATCAAAATATCGAACGAATACCAAATTCACATGACTACTAATAGCAAGACTTCTCCCATGTCCTCAGGAACAAAAGTAACTACTCACAAAGCATAAACATGTTCATTATCAGAGGGGTATTAATGTGCATATAGGATCTGAACATATGATCTTCCACCAATTAAACCAACTAGCATCAACTACAAGGAGTAATTAACACTACTAGCAACCTACCAGCAACAATCCCGGACTTGGAGACAAGAATTGGATACAAGAGATAAACTAGGGTTTTGAGATGAGATGGTGCTGATGAAGATGTTGATGGAGATTGCCCTCTCCCGATGAGAGGAGCGTTCGTGATGATGATGGCAATGATTTCCCCCTTCGAGAGGGAAGTTTCCCCAGAAGAACAGCCCCGCTAGAACCCTAGATTGGTTCCGCCAAGGTTCCGCCTCGTGGCAGCGGAGTTTCGTCCGAGAAGATGGCTTATGATTATTTTCCCATCGAAAGAGTCCATATAGTAGAAGATGGTCACCGGAGGGCCACCAGGGGGCCCACGAGGTAGGGGGGCGCGCCCAGGGGGTAGGGCGTGCCCCCACCCTCGTGGGCAGGGTGTGGCCCCCTGGTGAAGTTCTTGCGCTCAATGTTTTTTATATATTTGGAAAACATCATCCGTGAAGTTTTAGGACTTTTGGAGCAGTGCAGAATAGGTCTCTAATATTTGCTCCTTTTCCAGCCAGAATCCCAGCTGTCGGCTTTCTCCCTCTTTATGTAAACCTTGTAAAATAAGAGATAATAGGCATAAGTATTGTGACGTAATGTGTAATAACAGCCCATAATGCAATAAATATTGATATAAAACCTTGATGCAAAATGGATGTATCAACTCCCCCAAGTTTAGACCTCGCTTGTCCTCAAGCGAAAAGCCGAAACCGAAAAATATGTCCACATGTTTAGAGATGAAGGTGTCGATAAAAATAAAATACGGACATGAGGGCATCGTGATCATTCTTAGAACAACAACTTATATAATTCTTGTCATATGATTTCTTATGCTAGAGTAATAATTCAATTACAATATCAAGTATGAATCGTAAACTTCATTGAAAACTAACAAACTATAATCTCATTCATTGAAGCAATTGCAATTTATCATAACATAGGAAAGAGTCAATGTATAAGAGCTTTTCAGCAAGTCCACGTACTCAACTATCATATAATCATTCATAATTGCTGACACTCACGCAATACTTATGGGTATGGAGTTTTAACCGGACATAGAGAAAGATAGGGGCTTATAGTTTTGCCTCCCAACGTTTTACCTCAAGGGTAATGTCAATAGTAATAGTTCAAGAAAACTCACATCCAATTAGCCATATATACCAATATCTTTCCAACATATTGTTCTTGCCAAAGGATAAAATGTAAAAAGGAAGGGTGAAAATCACCATGTCTCTTATGCAATGTGGGAGATAAAAGTAAAAGATAGGCCCTTCACAGAGGGAAACAGAGGTTGTCATGCACTTTTATGGTTGGATGCACAAAATCCTAATGTGAAAGAACGTCACTTTATATTGCCACTTGTGATATGGACCTTTATTATGCTGTCTGTCACTTTTATTACTTCCATATCACATGATCGTATAAAGCTTATTTCTTCCACACCAATCAATCATACATATTTAGAGAGCAATTTTTATTGCTTGCACCAATGAAAACTTACTTGATGGATCTTACTCAATCCATAGGTAGGTATGGTGGACTCTCATGGCGAAACTGGTTTAAGGGTGTTTGGAAGCACAAGTAGTATCTCTACTTGGCGCAATGAATTTGGCTAGCATGAGGGGGAAAGGCAAGCTCAACATGTTGGAGGATCCAAGACAATATAATTTATCTTAGATGTAAGAAAACATAACCCATTATGTTGTCTTCCTTGTCCAATGTCAACTCTTTAGCATGTCATATTTTAATGAGTGCTCACAATCATAAAAGATGTCCAAGATAGTATATTTATATGTGAAGACCTCTCTTTTTTATTACTTCCTATTAATTTCAACGATGACCAAAACTATGTTTGTCAACCCTCAATAACTTTTATTCATCATACTCTTTCTATGTGAGCTCATTACTCTCCATAAGAGTCACATGATCTCTTTGTTTCTTTTTATATCTTTCTCTTTTCTTTTATTCACTTAGGATCATGGCAAAATAATCAAGCCCTTGACTCAACACTAATCTTTATTATATAGCTCACAAACTCGGTTACATAGAAGGATAATAAAGCAAAACTCACAACTCACTACTAGAAAAACCTCTACTAATGGTGCACCTATTATGGCCATTAATGGCGCATCTGTGGTGCGCCACTAACAGCACGCCATTAGTAATTTTTACTAATGGCGCACCAGTGGTGCGCCATTAGTATCTGG
>NC_057806.1:14713824-14728301 GCF_018294505.1 Triticum aestivum | reverse complement strand
ATGAAATGAAGAGAGGAGGAGAGGACCAGCCATATATACGGCATACTAATGGCGCACCGCGGGCGGGTGCGCCATTAGTAAATTTTTTTATTTTTTTGATTTATTTTGAATTTTGAAGGCGGGAAGATACTAATGGCGCACCATGGTCAGGTGCGCCATTAGTAATTTTTTTTATTTTTTTTGACTTATTTTGAATTTTGAAGGAGGGAAGATACTAATGGCGCACCATGGGCAGGTGCGCCATTAGTAAGTTTGAATTTTTTTGATTTTTTTGCCTCTCTAGATCTTAAAAGCCCCGTATCTTTTTTTCTGTTAGGTTTTTGAGGATTTTGAAAATGTTTAACGGGGTTCCCCCCGTTATATTTGGATGTAACTTTTCGAGTAGATGATTTTTCATATAAAAAACTTTTTCATCCGAGTTAGTATGCAAAAGTTATGCCCATTTTTACAAATTCTCGCGAGATTTTGCAAATGAAGTCAAAATTCATATTTGCAAATTTTCCCAACAACTAGGCCACATATCACATGGCAAACTTATTTTATTTTATTTTTTTGACATTTTTATCATTTTGTTTTATTTTTTTTTTAAACTGAAAAGGCGATCCACAGGGGGGGGGTGCATTCGGTGGAAGTGGTGGCCAAGGTTACTAATGGCGCACCGTGGCATGGTGCACCATTACTAGTTTAACTAGTAATGGCGCACCACACCCACGGTGCGCCATTAGTATGTTTGGACAGGCGCACTATTTCAAAAAAAAAATTGGTACTAATGGCGCACCGTAGGCAGGGTGCGCCATTAGTAGTTTCAACACTAATGGCGCATCAGAAGGTGGTGCGCCATTAGTATATACTAATGGCGCACCACATGTCTGGTGCGCCATTAGTGCCATTTCCATCTATAGCCCTTTTCCTAGTAGTGACTAGATCATACTAAGAACTTTTATCCTACTAGATCAAGATATTACCAAAAGGATCGAACTAAGAAAAATGGTAAATATAAAAGTGATGGTGATACGATACCGGGGCACTCCCCCAAGCTTGGCAGTTGCCAAGTGGAGTGCCCATACCCATGTGATTATGTCTCTTTTTTCGGGGATGGTGATGTGATGTTCTTGGCGATGATGCCCCTCAAGGTACGATTCTCCTCCTCAAGCTTGATGACTTGCTGCTTGAGGTCCATTATTTCCTTTCGGAGTTTTCCTGTAATAGGCAAAGCTCTCTGCACCCAAGGGTGCTGCATAGCTGCAGGAGAACCAGTGACACTCTTTTTCATATTCTCATAATAAAGAAATATAACATTGAAAGGGATAACCGAGTTTGGAATAGCTGAGCTCTGCAGTTCTCCCATTATGAATCCAGCTTGGAGGCAGGAAGTGGCTTCTTGATCCTCTTCCATGGCATCTATCCTCTTCAAATCAGCCTCCATCTCTTCCTCTGTTGCTGGCCCAAAGGGATCAACATAATCGTCTGTCGTTGATCTCGGTGCCGGATGAGACACCCGGCTCTCCCCGACTGACTCTTGCGAAGACATCCTGCTCTAATCTGCAGCAACAACATCTCAAAACACAAACATGAGATAATTGCGTGATACGGAAGTCAAAACCGCCGGGAGATTATATAATGAATTTTTACCAACCAAAATACGTGTCATGTAAGAAAGCGGAGTCCAGAGAGCACACGAGGTGCCCACGAGGTAGGGGGGCGCCCCCTGGGGGGTAGGGCGCACCCTCCACCCTCGTCGAGCCCTCGTGTCCTTTCCGGACTGCTGCTTATTTTTCTATTTTTCTAAATATTCCAAAATGGAGAAATATTGGCTTAAAAACTATTTTGGAGTCGGTTTACTTACCGTACCACATACCTATTCCTTTTCGGAGTCTGAAACATTCTGGAAAGTGTCCCTTATGTATTCCTCTGGGGTTACGGTTTCAATAACATTTGTTTCAACATTTATAGGATTACTTGAGATATAGTCTTTTATTCTTTGACCGTTCACCACCTTCGGATTTGTGCCTTCGAAGTTGTTGATTTTTATGGCACCGGAACGGTAGACCTCCTCGATAACGTAAGGACCCTCCCATTTAAAGAGAAGTTTTCCTGCAAAAAATCTTAAACGAGAGTTGTATAGCAATACATAATCACCTACGTTAAACTCACACTTTTGTATCCTTTTATCATGCCACCTTTTAACTTTTTCTTTAAACAACTTGGCATTTTCGTAGGCCTGGGTTCTCCATTCATCAAGTGAGCTAATATCAAATAACCTATTCTCACCGGCAAGTTTAAAATCATAATTAAGTTCTTTAATAGCCCAATAAGCCTTGTGTTCTAGTTCGAGAGGTAAGTATCATACTTTTCCATAGACCATTTTATACGGAGACATACCCATAGGATTTTTATATGCAGTTCTATAGGCCCATAATGCATCATCTAGTTTCTTGGACCAATTCTTTCTGTACCTATTAATAGTCTTTTGAAAAATTAATTTGAGTTCTCTATTACTCAATTCTACTTGACCACTAGACTAAGGGTGATAAGGAGATGCAATTCTATGATTAACATCATATTTAGCAAGCATTTTATGGAAAGCACCATGAATAAAATGTGAGCCACCATCAGTCATTAAATATCTAGGGACTCCAAAACTTGGAAAAATAACTTCTTTAAGCATTTTAATAGAAGTGTTATGATAAGAACTACTAGTTGGAATAGCATCTACCCACTTAGTAACGTAATCAACATCAACTAAAATATGTGTATAACCATTAGAGGAAGGAAAAGGTCCCATATAGTCAAAGCCCCAAACATCAAATGATTCAATAACAAGTGAATAATTCATAGGCATTTCTTGACGTCTACTAATATTACCAATTCTTTGACATTCATCACAAGATAAGACAAACTTACGGGCATCCTTGAAGAGAGTAGGCCAATAAAAACCAGATTGCAGTACCTTACGTGCAGTTCTATCTCCAGCATGGTGTCCTCCATAAGCTTCGGAGTGACACTTGCGTAGGATCTGTTCATGTTCATGCTCAGGTACACAACGTCTAATAACACCATCTACTTCTTTATAAAGATGTGGGTCATCCAAAAAGTAATGCCTCAAATCATAGGATAACTTTTTCTTTTGCTGGTATGTGAAACTAGGTGGTATAAACTTAGCAACAACGTAATTAGCATAATCAGCATACCATGGAGCATTATGAGAAGTATTTATGACATTTAATTTCTCATCAGGAAAGCTATCATCAATAGGTAGTGGGTCATCAAGCACATTTTCTAACCTAGACAAGTTGTCTGCAACGGGGTTCTCAGCACCATTTATATCAACAATATGTAAATCAAATTCTTGT
This sequence comes from Triticum aestivum, assembly GCF_018294505.1. Lineage (NCBI taxonomy): Eukaryota > Viridiplantae > Streptophyta > Magnoliopsida > Poales > Poaceae > Triticum > Triticum aestivum. The sequence goes on along the minus strand of NC_057806.1, from coordinate 14,724,948 downwards.
AGCAAGAGAACCCATCTAATAAGTCTAGGTTTATCATCTTTCTTTTCCATAAGATATTTAATAGCAGCATGATCAGTGTGAATAGTTACTTTAGAATCAACAATATAAGGTCTAAACTTATCACACGCAAATACAACTGCTAAGAATTCCTTTTCAGTAGTACCATAATTTCTTTGAGCATTGTCTAGAGTTTTACTAGCATATTGAATAACATTTAGTTTCTTATCAACTCTTTGTCCTAGAACAGCACCTACAACACAATCACTAGCATCGCACATAATTTCAAAGGGTAAATTCCAATCAGGTGGCTGAACAATAGGTGCAGAGATCAATGCTTTCTTAAGTATTTCAAATGCTTCTACACAATCATCATCAAAGACAAATGGTATATCTTTTTGTAATAAATTAGTCAGAGGCCGATAGATTTTTGAGAAGTCCTTGATGAACCTCCTATAAAAACCGGCATGACCAAGGAAACTTCTTATACCATTGATGTCCTTGGGACATGGCATCTTTTCAATAACATCAACCTGGGCTTTATCAACTTCAATACCTCTTTCTGAAACTTTATGCCCCAAGACAATACCTTCATTAACCATAAAGTGGAACTTTTCCCAATTCAAGACAAGATTAGTTTCTTCACATCTCTGCAAAACTCGATCAAGGTTGCTCAAGCAATCATCAAAAGAAGATCCATAGACGGAAAAGTCGTCCATGAAAACCTCACAAATCTTTTCACAAAAGTCAGAGAATATAGCCATCATGCATCTTTGAAAGTTAGCAGGTACATTACATAAACCAAAAGGCATACGTGTATAAGCAAAAGTACCAAAAGGGCATGTAAAAGTAGTCTTTGATTGATCTTTGGCTGACACAGGTATTTGAGAGAAACCAGAATAACCATCTAGAAAGCAAAAATGTGTATGTTTGGATAATATTTCTAGCATTTGATCGATAAAAGGTAAGGGGTAATGATCTTTTTTAGTAGCCTTATTTAATTTGCGGAAATCAATTAACATCCTATAACCAGTAGTAATTCTTTGAGGAATCAATTCATCTTTATCATTAGGAACAACAGTAATACCTCCCTTCTTAGGGACACAATGGACATGACTTACCCACTTACTATCAGCAACGGGATAAAATCATACCTGCCTCAAGGAGATTTAGTATCTCCTTCCTTACCACTTCTTTCATTTTAGGATTCAGACGGCATTCATGATCACGAACTGGTTTAGCATCTTCTTCCAAATTAATTTTATGTTGACATAGAGTGGGACTAATGCCCTTAAGATCATCAAGAGTATACCCAATAGCAACATGGTGCTTCTTGAGAGTTTTCAATAATCTCTCTTCTTCATGTTCTAAAAGGTTAGCACTAATAATAATAGGGATATCCTTTTCTCATCAAGATAAGCATATTTAAGAGTATCAGGTAACGGTTTAAGCTCAAACACGGGATCACCCTTGGGTGGAGGAGGATCCCCTAGGATTTCAACAGGTAAATTGTTTTTCAGAATAGGTTCCTGTTTAAAGAATACTTCATCTAATTCCCTTCTTTCATTCATAAACACATCATTTCATGGTCTAGCAAATATTGTTCTAAAGGATCACTAGGAGGTACGACAATAGAAGCAAGACCAATAATTTCATCCTTACTAGGTAATTCTTCTTCACGATGTTGTCTACTAAATTTAAAAAAATTAAATTCATGAGTCATATCATCTAAACCGACAGTAACAACATCCCTTTTGCAATCTATGGTAGCATTAACAGTATTTAAGAAGGGTCTACCAAATATAATGGGACAAAAACTATCTTGTGGGGAACCAAGAACAAGAAAATCAGCAGGATATTTAGTTTTCCCACACAAGACTTCAACATCTCTAACAATTCCCATTCGTGAAATAGTATCTCTATTAGCAAGTTTAATTGTAACGTCAATATCTTCCATCTCAGCAGGTGCAATATCATGCATAACTTCTTGGTATAAAGAATAAGGTATTGCACTAGAACTAGCACCCATATCACATAAGCCATGATAACAATGATCTCCTATTTTAACAGAAATAACAGGCATGCCTACCACATGTCTAGGTTTATCTGTATCACAGGGTTTAGCAATTCTAGCAGTTTCATTACAGAAATAAATAACATGCCCATCTATATTATCAGACAAGAGATCTTTAACAATAGCAATATTAGGTTCAACTTTAACTTTCTCAGGAGGTGTATATGTTTTAATATTGCTTTTACAAACCACATTTAAAGCTTTAGCATGATCCTTTATCCTAACAGGGAAAGGTGGTTTCTCAACATAAGAAGTAGGAACAATAGGATCATTATAAGTAATAGTCTTTTCTTCAACTTTAATAGGTGCAGCTACTTTTACTTCTATGGGAGGATGATATTTAAACCACTTCTCCTTGGGGAGATCAACATAAGCAGCAAAAGATTCACAGAAAGAAGCTACTATCTCAGAGTCAAGTCCATATTTAGTGCTAAATTTACAAAAAAATTCGGTATCCATAAAAGATTTAACACAATCAAAACTAGGTGTCATACCTGACTCCTTACCATTGTCGAGGTCCCAATGTTCGGAGTTGCATTTAATTCTTTCCAATAAATCCTATTTAAATTCAATAGTCTTCATCATAAAAGAGCCAGCACAAGAAGCATCAAGCATGGTGCGATTATTACCAGAAAGCCGAGCATAAAATTTTTGAATAATCATTTCTCTTTAGAGCTCATGATTGGGGCATGAATATAACATTGATTTAAGCCTCCCCCAAGCTTGAGCGATGCTTTCTCCTTCGCGAGGCCAAAAATTATATATATAATTGCGATCACGATGAACAAGATGCATAGGATAAAACTTTTGATGAAATTCCAATTTCAATCGTTTGTAGTTCCAAAATTCCATATCATCACATAGCCTATACCCTGTTGATGCATCTCCCCTCAAAGATAAAGGGAAGACCTTCTTCTTAACAACATCTCCGGGTACACCTGCAAGCTTAAATAATCCACAAACTTCATCCACATATATTAGATGCTCATCAGGATGTTTTGTTCCATCTTCTAAAAAAGGATTAGCTAGCAGTTTTTCTACCATATCCAAAGGAATTTCAAAGCAAGCATTTTCATTTTCAGTAGGTTCGGTAGGTTGAGGAGCAACTCTTTGCTCTACTGGTGGGGGTGAAGAGACCCCGAACAAGCCCCTCAGAGGATTACTTTCCATAGTAACAAGTGACAGTAAATTTCAGCACACTATATAAATTTTTCCTTACCAAATTCCACCTACCAAAGGCGCTTCACTCCCCGGCAACGGCGCTAGAAAAGAGTCTTGATGACCCACAAGTATAGGGGATCTATCGTAGTCCTTTCGATAAGTAAGAGTGTCGAACCCAATGAGGAGCAGAAGGAAATGATAAGCTGTTTCCAGCAAGATATTCTCTGCAAGTACTGAAATAAGTGGTAACCGATAGTTTTTTGATAAGATAATTTGTAACGAGCAACAAGTAACAAATGTAAATAAGGTGCAGCAAGGTGGCCCAATCCTTTTTGTAGCAAAGGACAAGCCTGGACAAACTCTTATATGATGTAAAGCGCTCCCGAGGACACATGAGAATATCGTCAAGCTAGTTTTCATCACGTTCATATGATTCGCGTAAGGTACTTTGATAATTTGGTATGTGGGTGGACCGGTGCTTGGGTGCTGCCCTTACTTGGACAGGCATCCCACTTATGACCTCTATTGCAAGCATCCGCAAATACAACAAAAGTATTAAGGTATACCTAACCATAGCATGAAACATATGGATTCAAATCAGCCCCTTACGAAGCAACGCATAAACTAGGGTTTAAGCTTCTGTCACTCTAGCAACCCATCATCTACTTATTACTTCCCAATGCCTTCCTCTAGGCCCAAATAATGGTGAAGTGTCATGTAGTCAACGTTCACATAAAACCACTAGAGGAGAGACAACATACATCTCATCAAAATATCGAACGAATACCAAATTCAGATGACTACTAATAGCAAGACTTCTCTCATGTCCTCAGGAACAAAAGTAACTACTCACAAAGCATAAACATGTTCATAATCAGAGGGGTATTAATGTGCATATAGTATCTGAACATATGATCTTCCACCAATTAAACCAACTAGCATCAACTATAACACTACTAGGAAAAGGCCTACTAATGGCGCACCTAATTTGGCCATTAATGGCGCATTAGTGGTGCGCCATTAGTAGCACGCCATTAGTATATTTTACTAATGGCACACCACTGGTGCGCCATTAGTATCTGGTATACTAATGGCGCACCCCAGATGCGCCATTAGTATATACAATAGTGCCATTAGTATGCCTCCCAGGGGGCCATGTATACGCAGGTGCTTTGGCATACTAATGGCGCACGACAGCAAGATGCGCCATTAGTAACTTCGGCATACTAATGGTGCACTGTTTAATGATGCGCCATTAGTATCCTTTGGCATACTAATTGCGCACTATTATGTGATGCGCCATTAGTATGAATATTAGTTTTTTTTTATTTTTTAATTTTCTGTTTTTTGCACAGGTTACAAAATGTATAATTGGACAAAATATAGACAGCACACATCAACAACAGATTCATCGAATACAATAGAAGATTAGTCTCTGAATACAATTCATCATTTTAGTCTCCGAATACAAGTCATCATATTAGTCTCCGAATTGAAAAGACCGAACAAAGATAGAACATTATATTACATGTCTCGAGACCGCGAGTTTGTCTTCACATTACAAGTCGATATCGATCATCTAAACTACCATCACATAGAAGAGAGCTGCGGTCATCACGATGAGCATCATCACGATGAAACTCGTCTTCATCCGGTTCCTCCAACGCTCCCTCCCCTCTCCCGCTAGATAGCGGGCATATCTAGATTTGGCCTCGGCCCTAGTGGCGTACCCTTTGTAACTGTTACCGCTGAATCGGTGAACCTGTCTCCGACACTCCTCCCAGTCGTCGTAGACTCCGGGAACCTTACCCTCATACACGACATACCACGGCATCGCTATGCAGTAGGCAAACGAAACGTTAGTACCAATTCACAGACAATACATAAGCAATATATCAGTATGCAACAGAATGATCGGAAGAGAAAAGCAAGACATTAATAGCATCGATTACATCTTAAGTTGAACGACTCTCGAAACCAAAGAGACATACTACAAGTTCATTAAAGTTTAATTACAACATGAGCCAATCGATGTTTCAGAACTAGACACAACATCACTGCTTTTGACTCGACTCAAGGGACCGGAGCGTGGATGAAGCCGCTGTCTATCGTGGGAATCATGAAAGAACGGGCGTTGTCAGCCTGCATTTGTAGGATTGTGTCGATGTCACTGTTGGACGGTTGATTTCTGAGGTAGAACTGCCCCGTGGTACGAAGGACATCTTGATGGATGATTTCCGCAAACTCTGACTGGATGCGAAAGAATTCTTGTCTGATGTCCGCATCCTTGATTGCCGACACGCTCGCGGCCCAATCTTTGAGTCTACTCGGTAGCAGAAGTTGATGATGGTCCCGTACGATCGCCCGCATGTGATGGATGGTGTAGTAAGCACCCTTCTGACCGCCAGGCGGCTGCTTGACGCAGCAGAACATCGTATTGTGGGAGAACACGTGCTTGCCGTACTTACGAATAGGCCTAGTGAAGGTGCCTCCAGATTTGACGTAGCCGGGGAGAACATCATCAAGAACCTTCTTGACATTTGTGTAGTCTACGTTCGACTGACGGTCCGGGTCGAAATACGTGGCCATGGAATATTTGGGGCTTAGGAGGATGAGCGTGCAACGTGTGTCACTGCAGAAAACACGGAATGTTAAAAGAAAAACGATCGAAATCTAAGAATTCATATGTTACGGGGCGGTTGAGGGGAGGACTTACTCGGGAAAGTAAGGCACGAGGAAGTTATCCTTATCTTGGTTTGCCAGAATGACGCCTTCGAGGTAAGAACTCGCGACTTGCCGGTACCCAGCGTTGCCCAAGATCTTGGCACGCATGTAGAAGGGGTCGACTATCACGATGTCCGGGGTCTTGTCGCGAATGATCCGCATCTCCATACTCAGCGAAAATAGCCGAACGAAGGTGTAGTGCAGCGGATGAAGGTTCAACATAGCGTGGATGTCATCAAACCGCAGGACGATCGTACCCCCGATGGAGTTATCCACAAAGCCCTTGCCCTCTGGCACCTTGGCCGCGAAAACCGGGTATGCCACATCCTTCTGTCTGAGACGCTACTTCTCCAAAGAAAGAACACTGTCATGCAGACTCCGCATAGCACCGGTTGCAGCATCGAGCATATTTCTCGGTAGCATCGGCCTACCCGCCACATGCACCCTCCTCGAGATATCCTCAGGTGAAGGTGGCCCGTCCTGAGCACGGATCGTACTCGGTGCCGGCTGGCCCGCACCCTTGTTATTCTTTCTTTTGCGTGCCTTCTTCTTCTCCTATAATGGGACGGAGTTCTGCTCACAGACCGCCTTCTTGAGTGTGTTGGGGCTGATCATATTTCGCACCTCGCCTATCTGAGGCTCAGTGAAGTCGACAGCTGGAGGCGTCTCCTGAGAGCTGAACTGCAGACGACGCCTGTTGCAACTTGGCTTCTCCGCGGTACCAGCTAGATCGCGCACGTCTTTTGTTGGGTTGGGTTCTTGAGAAGGAGGCCCCATGAAGTCGCCACCATACCCATGATCGGCAAAGTACTGATCGACGTTGGCGAATATATCGTCGTTGTCGTCGTTCTGATCCTGTGCCATATGCATGTTTGGATCCAGTGGCATAGGGATGTCCGGCACCGTTGCAGCGGTCTTGCCATGGGGCCGACTTGGCGCTGGCATGACTGGCGGTGTTGTCTTTGGGGTGGTGTCCCCCGCCCCCAAACGAATCTGGATCTTCGGCCAAAGCAGGGGCCAGCTCAGGCAGGCGCTGAGGGTCATCACGTCATCATCATCGGCCCCGACGGGTCGAATCGGAGGTAACAACTCGTCGCAGCCTGGCAGCACCCGAACCAGTTGAACCCTAAACAAGTTGGGTGGTATCTAGGTACCGTGGAACAAGGGGTTGCCCGGTTGAACGATTTTGCCCTTGGCGACATCGACCAACTCGTTGTTCACGAAGTGCAGGAGAGTGCACGGAACATCGGCGGCGCCCTGTGAAAACATGTAGGGCGTCAGGGATGCCCAGTCAAAGGCAAGGAGATGAAATCCTCGGCCGAGAGAGGCTTAATTAGTTACCGTGATGATGGCGTCGAGCTCGGCTAATGTCGAGGCACCGCCAACGGCGGGCATGCAGTTGACGGAGGGGCCGCTTGCTGCAGAGGTGCTGGCCGACGTACACCCGGGTGCATTAAGCTCCCGTGACGGCGTCGGAGACACCAATGCCGCCTCCGCCGGAGACACCAATGGCCCCGCCATCGCGTTCTGCGAGTTGCTGGCCGTGAAGCTAGGAATCGGGGGCGGCCCCTGTTGGCCGCCCGCAATCCACGCACTAATCCCCTGGATCAAGGCAGGCACAATGGCGGTGATCGTCGCTCCGAGTTGTTGTCGCACTTGCTCTTGGACAATCTCCGGAATCCGCGCCACCTGTGCCCTGAGTTCTTGAACCTCGCGCGCCTGGCTTTCCGAGATGGTCTTTTTCTCCTTTCGCCCACCAGTGTTATAGTATGACGACCATTTTGTCGACAAGCCTTTGTCGGCCACACGACCAGCTGACGTCGGCTTACTGAGCTTATCCTTGTTCTTCATTACATTCAACGCCCTATTTAGAGTGGTGTCCCAAGGGTTGCTCTTAGTCGACCCCGTGCTACTGCTTTCAGTCGCCTGCGGAAGGAATGTGAACCATTTAGAAATTTGGCTTCATTAATTAGAATGCAACCATATGGAGCTAATTACGCGGGGGTGTATTCCTTACCAGAACAAGCTCAAGCGCCCTGGTCTTTGGATCTGTGGTAAGCTCCTTTGTTTTTGTGTCCTTCTTGTACCGGGCCCTGACAAAGTTCCTGGTCTGCTTGTCACCGTATTTATCGAAGAGGGGCGGTAGGCCTTGCTCGGCACGGTCCGCCTCCTCCTTGTCCCATATAGGCTCCGCCACTCTGTAACCGCCGGGACCGAGTGTGTGTTCCCCTAAGTTCAGCTCCCACATTTCTTTCCCCCACTTACTTGATTCGGAGCTTGCGGTGCTCGAGCAATTGATCTTGAAGTCGTTGTAGTCATCTTCGGTGATCGAAGGATTTTTCTCCTTGATCTTCTCATAACTCTCACCTTTCTCGATCATTCTCTTCACATTGCTTTTCCAAGTAGACAGGGCCGTGCTCATCTTTGTGAGGGCAGCATTGTTCACTTTATTCCCTTTGAGGCTTGTGTTTTCAAATTCAGCGGGGAACTTGTATCGTTCGTGCAGCTTCGTGAAGAGGAGGTTGCGCAAATTCCCTCGGTCAGGATGCCTGAGGTTCTCGGTGTTGATCGAAACGGTGCTCCGGAGAATGCACCCGAGCTGAAGCGAGTATCCCTTGACTATTCGTTCGGGCGCCGTTGGATTCCCCTTGGAGTCCACTTCAGTAACTTCCTCCTTGAGGGTGCGGAGCACGGTCGGGCGCCGGTCCTTCCGTTGCCTCTTCGGTTGGCTGCCATCTGTGCGTGCGCCGCCATCATCAGTGGTGGCATCCTCGGCGGCACCATCAGTGGTGGCATCAGTGGGGTCATCCTCGGCGGTACCATCAGGTGGGGAAGGCGGCGTCCTCATACAAGTGAGGTTGTTCCTCCATCTCCTGGGACAGCTCCCAGAATTTCTTGCCGCCCGAACCCCCGGCCTCATCGTTGTTGGCCATGTTTCTCTATAAATAGGAACAAAGTTTGGTCAAAAAGTTGGTTATTGTCAAGGAACAAGATCATGGTCTCATCATTTAGGGTTTGTCGACACCGAGGCATCCTAAAAGCTAAGCTTTTATCATTGAGGGTTTTTCGACGCTGAGGCACCCTAAAAGCCTAAGCTTTCATCATTTCGGTTTTTATCGACACCGAGGCACCCTAAAAGCCATGCATTAGTCACAATTACGCCGGGGCACTTGATCCTACTTAATTAACTACTAAGATACCCCAGCCCATGCATTAGTCACAAGTACCCCATATGTCCTATTTTTAGCAAAGTCATGCTAAAATTCACGGAAAATTTCAGCATGACCTTTGCTAAAAATAGGACATATGGAGTACCCGAATTTGCCGGAACGGAAGTTAATTGACATTCCAGCAAACTCAAGGGCCTCTCGGGTGGACAAGGCAAAAAAGGACACGATGGTCGGAGACATGACCTTTGCCTAACAGTTCTGAACTCCTGCCAAAACTGAACACAACATATATATACCAAGCATCTTGCCAGCTAGTAGACCAGCTAGTAGACCATCATTTGTCAGGCCAAATTGAGGCCAAACAGAAAACCAATGTGGGCATGGCACAAAGTTCATGACCTAGAACAGGAGACATACCAAGCACTAAATGAGGACAGAAACAGACAGTTAGAACAATTAGTTATTAGCTAAAATGTCTTGCTTGAATGCATCACAATTTATTCACTACTCCAAGGAGTACTATTTCTCACAATCCCAAGGAGAATAACTGGAAACAGAAAACAAAACACTTATGGTAGTATGTTGATGTCCAGCCAATGCACAGAAGTTAAAGGCACCCATTTAACTACGAAACATCATTTTTTTGGAGCAACACTCTTAACACTGGAGAAGGAAAACTGAACTCAGTCATTACTCATTAATACAACTTTTTTGGTAGCAAAGTAGATTGACAGATCTTGCATAAGAGAACAGGAAAGTAGTGATTGTATAATAAATCATATAACTTATAGGAGGGGTTATCCGATATTCTGGCTTTATAACAACTTGTATGCCCACTGCAGCGAAACAATGAATTATGTTAGTAACCATGAACTGTTCTCAATAACAGTACAGAAGGGCACAATATTGGGCAGTTTGTTAGTCTGGCATGGTAGCAACAGTAAAATATATACAAGCAGGCACTCCCTTCTCTGTATACCAATTCAAAGTCCAACCAATGTCTCACAATATTTTTCAATTTTTAGCATGACCCCCTTCTTCGCGAGGAAGCATGCTCTGTGAAGCTAAGTTAAGTTACACATGTAATGGCCAAATTGGGGGAAATTACTAGCTAAACAAGTTTAAGCGCACACACATGCTGGCTACAAGAGAAATGATAGGGTTAAAAGACCAACAAACAAACTCGTGTAAAACTGCCTCAGTTTCAGGTCTAGATTGTTCAATTCCACTTTCCACTCACGAAACCACTCTCAGTTCGATCGAACGAAAGATCAATAGTGGCCAAAACTGAAGAAAAAACTAAATAAAAGCATGACTTGCATACATAGCACATACCAAGCAGCGGCCTAAAATAGCAAGCATCAAATTAGTAGCAGTATCAAACTGGAAAAAGTACATCCATCGATTTCTAAGAATCGGTAGCATTACCAAATTATCAACTAGCACTAAGCAGCAAGCAACAAGCAGCAAAAGGGCACTGATTTAGTACCATTGACAGTTCACAGCAGCAAAAATCTGAGACGTACTAACACGAGCTATCAATCACAGTAGCAAAACAAATCCATTCGTCCATCTATTCAATATGCAACAGCAACATCCACCCATCCAGCTAACAAACAGAGGGGTGGGGAACAGGAAGATGAGAGGCACCTGTTCTTGAAGGAGATGTGGGCGGCTGGTCGAAGCAGGGGTGACAGGAGGGCCGGGGGCATGTCGAAGCAGAGCAGCAACGACGGGGGGGAGGGCCGGCGGGAGGCGTCCAGGCAGGGCCTAGCACTGGCGATGCTGAGAGGAAGGGGCCGGCGATGCTGACCGGGCCGGCGAGGCAGGATCGCCCTGGCGGCGGCGCAGATCCTCCCTCGAAGGCTCGAACCCTAGCCGCTGTTGGAGGAAGGAGCGGGGTGGCAAAGGAGACGACTGTGGGGGCGTGGGGACTGCGGAGCGGGAGGAGGAGCCCGATGAGGTGGACGGGGCGGCGTCCGGGCCGCCGGCGACGAG
>NC_057806.1:14713043-14713547 GCF_018294505.1 Triticum aestivum | reverse complement strand
GGTGGACGGGGCGGTGTGGACGGGGCGGCGTCCGGGCCGCCGGCGACGAGGGGGAGGAAGGGGAGAGGGAGGCGGCGGGGGCGCGTGGGCGGCTCCGGCACAGTGGGTCGGGGCAGCGGCGGCGGCGGCGCGGTGGAGGGAGGGAGAGGGAACTGGCGAGGGGGAGAGGGAAGGGGGGATCGGGCGAAGGGGGAGAGGGAAGGGGGGATCGGGCACAATACTAATGGTGCACCACCCCTCGGTGCACCATAAGTACATCCATACTAATGGTGCACCTCACCGTGGTGCGCCATTAGTATTTTTTTATAAGACAGTAATAATTTTTTAAACTTGTTTAAATCATAACAGTAATATTTTTTTATAAGACAGTAACAGTAATATTTTTTTATAAGACAGTAATAATTTTTTAAAAAATATCATCAAACAGTAATGCCGGTGGAGCAGGGGAGGGTGCGCGGGGTGCGGGGGGTCGGCGGCGGCGGTTGAGTAGGGGAATCGAGGGTG
>NC_057806.1:14694455-14712941 GCF_018294505.1 Triticum aestivum | reverse complement strand
GTCGGCGGCGGCGGTTGAGTAGGGGAGGGGTGCGGGGGTCGGCGGCGGCGGTTGAGTAGGGGAATCGAGGGTGCGGGGGGTCGACGGTGGCGGCCGGTGGACCGGGGGGTGCTTGGCGGCGAGGGGGACCAGATCTAGCGAGGTGGGATAGCAATCGAGATGGAGGGGGATCGAGATCGAGTGTCCATGAAATTTAAAAATATTCATGATAGTTCAAAAAGTGCCCATGAAATACAATCAAGAAATGAAGGCTACGATTTAAATACAATCGATCTTAGCTAGCTATCTGTTCACAATCTTCTTTCCCTTCTTTTTCGCAAATGGAGTTCTTCTGTGGAACGGACGTCCTTTAGGTAGGGTGGTCCTGCTTCTTCTTGTGGTGTATGCTGCTACTTCATCGTCGTCGTCATGTTCGATCCTCGGGTCGCCGTACTTGTCGAAGTCTTGCTCATTGGCTACTCCATCCATTCCGATGATCTTCCTTTTGCCTCTCATCACGACAACACGACTGGGCTTTGACGGGTCGGTAATGAAGAAGCATTGGTCCACTTGGGAAGCCAGTACCCATGGCTCATTTTTCACGGTGACGTTTGCGCCCGCGGTCTTGGATTTGGCTTCGCGTATAACCATGGTGCTGAAATACCGGTCTTCTTTTAGGACGCTCTTGGCCCATCTGACACGGAACATCGGGACCTTCTCTCCAGCGTAGCTCAGCTCCCAGATCTCCTCGATCCTTCCGTAGTATCTGTCCTTGTCGTTACCCTGGAGTTCTAATAACCATCGCTCTTCATGTCCTTGGCCTCGGTGTAGAATGTGTAGCCGTTGATATCGTACGCCTCATAGGTCATCAGGTTGTGCTCAGCGCCCTGTGACAAGGCGAATATGAGTTGTTCTTCCGCGGAAGAATCCTCATGTAAAGGGTACGACAGAAGCTTCTGCTTGAACCAACGCGTGAAACATGAGTTGTGCTCTTTGAGTATATCTCCGTCCGTCCTCTGTTAGCCTCGGTCATTGTACGTCTTCTTAATAAAGGTTTTGTGCTGTACCACCCAAGGATCGACCACGTCTATGTGTTGTAGCGCGACTAGGTTTGCTCTTTCAAAGTCGGCGAGTCGACCCTCGAAGTCGACATGCATTTCGCGACAACCCTCACGGTGACCCCATCCAGCGAGCCTGCCGAGGTGCCTGTTGACGGGCACACCAACGGGGTTCTCGATGCCTAGATAATTCGTGCAGTAGGAGATGCACTCTTCAGTCAGAAAGCCCCTGGCTATGCTTCCCTCTGGACGTGACATGTTGCGAACGTATCCTTTGATGACATCATTCATCCTTTCGAACGGCATCATGCTGTGCAGGAACGTCGGCCTGAGTTGGATGATATCATCCATGATATGGACCAGCAGATGCACCATAACATCGAAGAATGCGGGCGGGAAGTACATCTCAAGCTCGCATAGTATCACCACGATCTCTTCATGTAGCCTTCTGAGTTGCCCCACGCCAACAGACTTCCGAGAGATGACATCGAAAAAGTTGCATAGGCCAAATAGGGTTTCACGGACGTGCGCGTCCATGATCCCACGGATTGCAACTGGAAGTATCTGCGTCATCAGCATGTGACAGTCGTGAGACTTCATCCCGCTGAACTTCAGCTTCGCTGGGTCTAGGTATCTGCTTATCTTCCCCGCGTAACCGTAAGGAAGTTTTACTCCTACGAGGCAGGTGAAAAACTGCTCGATCTCCTCCTAACTTAGAGTGAAGCACGCGGGAGGGTAGTCATTTCCGGTCTTCTTGGCCTTCTTGCCTTTGCGACGACTTTCCGTGTCCTGCTTCGCCTCATCATCATCATCATCATATATAGCGTGAAGCTCCTGCCTGATGCCCATTGATTTCAAGTCTGCCCTTGCTTTCGGCCCATCTTTGGTCCTCTCTGGCATGTTGAGAAGGGTACCAAGCAGACTCTCGCACACGTTCTTCGTGATATGCATGACATCAAGGCTGTGAGGCACATGGTGGATCTTCCAGTACGGCAAGTCCTAGAAAACAGACCTCGTTTTCCATACCTTCAGCAGCGGCTCTGGTGCCTTTCGCTTATTTCCCGGCTCTGGCACCTTTTGCTTCTTTCCCGGCAGTGGGCAGTCTTTCCAATTTTTCAACAGCTCGTCTATTTCCTCGCTGCTCCTCGTACGCGGGCGTCTCGGGGTTCGGTTTCACCATCGAACAGATCCTTGCGTTTTCTCCACAGGTCATCGTCGCGAAGCCACCTTCGATGTCCCATGAACACGGTTTTCGAAGACCTGGGATATCTATCTAGCTGGCGATACGTTGTGTCATCCATGCACCTGATGCATCTAGAAAATCCATGGACCACCTGCCCCGCGACATATCCGTAACCGAGATAGTCGTGCACCGTCGTGAGCAGCGCGGCTCTCATAGGGAAATATTCTTTTTCTGCGGCGTCCCACGTATTGGCTGGCGTTTTCCACAGCGTGTCAAGCTCCTCTTTCAGCAGCCCCAGATACAGATTGATGTCGTTCCCTGGTTGTTTTGGTCCTTCAATTAGCATACTCATGTGAATGTACTTCCTCTTCATGCACAACCAGGGGGGAAGGTTGTACATCCACACAAACACAGGCCAGGTGCTATGTGTGCTTCTCTGGCTGCCAAATGGATTGACTCCATCGGTGCTCGCGCCCAGCACGATGTTCCTTGGATCGTTCCCAAATTTTGGGTCTTTGAAGTTCAACGCTTGCCACTGGCTCGCATCCTTAGGGTGACTCAGCATCTTGTCTTTTTTATCTATCTCCGGATCATTTGCGTCATCTTCTCGCTTCTTCTCCTCCCTATCTGCGGGCCAATGCAGGAGCTTTGCTACCTTAGGGTCCGCGAAATACCGCTGCAGACGAGGAGTGATCGGAAAGTACCACACCACTTTTCGAGGAGCTTTCTTCCTCTTCTTGTATCGAGTGACGCCGCACACCAGACATATGGTAGACTCAACGTGCTCGTCCCGATAAATGATGCAATTGTTCATGCACACATGGTATTTCACGTGCGGTAAATCCAGAGGACACACGATTTTCTTCGCCTCCTCCAAACTGGTCGGGCACTTGTTCCCCTCGGGAAGACGGTCGTGCCAGAATGACATGTTCTCGTCGAAGCATGCGTCGGTCATTTTGTGTTTTACCTTCATCTCCAGAGCCATGAGCGTTGCTTTCAGGCGGGTATCCTCGGGCCTGCATCCTTCATACAATGGAGTAACCGCGTCTAACTCAAGTTGATCCATCTTGGCTTTCTCTCGGGCGGCAGCTCTTGCGTTATCCGCCTGCTTGAGAAGCAACTCTTGAATATGAGGGTCCTGCACCCAGCCCATCGATGGTCCAGCGTCGTCTGCTCCGCCGGCATCATCATCTTCATGATCATGCCCGTCGTCTGCTCCGGCATCTTCCTCATCATCATGTCCTGCATCTTCTACATGATGACTGTGTACAGCATCACCGTCGTGATCATCTCCTAGGGATTCTTCGTCTTCTCGCCCGCCCGAGCCGCGGTGGTTGTCTTGCTGACCTTCCTCATTTCTTGCCCGGCCCCCATGGACGACTTCGTAGTCATCTTCATCACCTTGCCACCGATAGCCATCCATGAAACCACGCAAGAGCAGGTGGTCCCGCACCTGCCCGGATTCCGGGTCCGCAATAAGGCTCTTCAGCTTGCATCTTCGACACGGACATCTTATCTCTGTCTCGTTCTTTTGAAGCATCTCGGCCTTCGCGGACCTCAAAAACCTATTCACGATGCCTTCGGTCATCATGCGGACCATGGTCGCCTACGGGGTAGAGCAAAACGATATTTTAGAACCAAGAAAAAATTTGGCATGACTTTCCCTAAAAATAGGACCAAAAAGAATGCTTAATGCCAAAATTCTCGTCGAAACGGAAATGAATCAACATTCCGGCAAAATATTGGCAACTATCGAATTTCAAATACCGGTACACCTCCAAACACAAACACATATGCAACACCACAAACATATGCAACACCACGAACATACATAGATCTAGCTAGGCCATAAAAAGTGCATGTGCACATTGTTGTAGGGAGAACAACATAAATATAGCTTCCCCCCTTACTTACCTATCAAAACAAGGTAATTTAACCACTTAAATTGAATGAATCTATGGTGGAAATGAGGTGAAAAAGAGGAGGCACCCGAGACAAGGAGGAGGTGGAGAGAATGAAGTGGGGAGAAAGTGAGTGTGGGTAGGAAAGGCTGTCCAAAATATCTTGTTGCTGCCCACTTACTAATGGCGCACCAACTCTAAATGCGCCATTAGTAATCCAGGTTACTAATGGCGCACCTCCTGGTGGTGCGCCATTAGTAGTTTTGCAAAAAAATACTAATAGCGCACTGTCCCACAGTGCGCCATTACTAGTTTAAACTAGTAATGGCGCACGGTGGAACAGTGCGCCATTAGTAGTTTTGCAAAAAAGGGAATAAAAAATATAATAAAAAACAACATTAGTGGCGCACTTTCCGGCAGGTGCGCCATTACTAGTTACAACTAGTAATGGCGCACTGTGTCTGGATGCGCCATTAGTATGTTTGGACAGGCGCACTAGTTAAAAAAAATTTGATACTAATGGCGCACCTGGGGCCAGGTGCGCCATTAGTAGTTTCAACTCTAATGGCGTATCAGAAGGTGGTACGCCATTAGTATACACTAATGGCGCACCGCTTGTCTGGTGCGCCATTAGTGTCAATCCCATCTATAGCCCTTTTTCTAGTAGTGTAACGAGTAATTAACACTACTAGCAACCTACTAGCAACAATCCCGGACTTGAAGACAAGAATTGGATACAAGATATGAACTGGGCTTTTGGGATGAGATGGTGCTGATGAAGATGTTGATGGAGATTGCCCTCTCCCGATGAGAGGAGCGTTGGTGATGACGATGGCGATGATTCCCCCTCCGGGAGGGAAGTTTCCCCGGCAGAACAGCCCCGCCAGAACCCTAGATTGGTTCCGCCAAGGTTCCGCCTCGTGGCGGCGGAGTTTCGTCCAAGAAGACGGCTTATGATTATTTTCCCATCGAAAGAGCCCATATAGAAGAAGATGGTCACCGGAGGGCCACCTAGGGGCCCACGAGGTAGGGAGGCGCGCCCAGGGGGTAGGGCGCGCCCCCCACCCTCGTGGGCAGGGTGTGCCCCCTGGTGAAGTTCTTGCACTCAATGTTTTTTATATATTTGAAAAACATCATCCGTGAAGTTTCAGAACTTTTGGAGCAGTGCAGAATAGGTCTCTAATATTTGCTCCTTTTCAGCCAGAATCCCAGCTGCCGTCATTCTCCCTCTTTATGTAAACCTTGTAAAATAAGAGAGAATAGGCATAAGTATTGTGACATAATGTGTAATAACAGTCCATCATGCAATAAATATTGATATAAAAGCATGATGAAATATGGACGTATCACACACGAACTAACTGTGTTAACCGCCTGTGTTGTAAACTCTTATCACAAACAGTTCATCCGAGTTGGCTGTTTGCCACGTATCACACACATCTTGTTAAGTTGAACCGTTTCTGTTGCGTTCGCTACTCGAAAACAGTTCGTCCGAGTGAACCGTATGCCCTGTTGGAATAAGCCATGGCATGTGTAGTCGGGCTCGTCGGGTGCGACGGATTCGCGCAAGACGTGCGGGACGCACTGGTGCAGTCGGGTTCGTCGAGCACGTTGTGTGTGCGGGACGTGCAGGTCGCAGCGAAAGCGTGGCGTGTGTGCATGTGTGACGTGCGCGTGTGTGTGCGTGGTGGTCAGCCACGTCAAGCTAGCTAGATAAGTGGTTAGCGATGCATTGGGAGCGGCCGCGGTGTGCGCATCATGGGCGCGTGAGGCCGGGCATGCAGGACGTGCATGCAGCACATCGCGAGGCGTGGAGGTTGGGTCTCGTGGAGGAACGGCATGGCCCCATGCACAAGCGGCCAGGTCGCCGGGTTAGCGCGTGCGCGCGGGTAGTTCTCTAAGTGCGTTGTGTGAGCTGGCTAGACTATAACTTGGCCATGTATCCCGTATGAGAGTTTGGTGCTCTAGAAAGTAAAAACGGGACTGTGTTCAGCCGGGTGAAAATTCCAGTGTATCATGTTCCTTCTTCTACCTCTAGTTTTAAGTGAGAGAGGGAGAGCAGCAACAACAATTGGTATCAGAGCTTCGGTTCGGGAGATCACCGACGACCATGATTCTCGTCCCACACGGCGGCGGCGTGGGCGGATCGGCGACGATGGTGATGCCTATGCTGACCGCGGACAACTACACAGTCTGGGCCATCAAGGCGCAGGCGATCCTCGACGTCCACACCGTGTGGGAGGCGGTGGCGCCGGGCGACGCGGCGGTGAACGCGCAGAAGGACAAGACGACGCCCGCGTTGCTACTTAGGGCGTTGCCGGAGGACGTGCTGCTGCTGGTGGCGATGAAGCTCACCGCCAGGGAGGTATGGGACTCCCTAAAGGTGAGGTTCGTCGGCGCCAATCGGGTCCGCGCGGTGAGGCTGGGGACGCTGCGTGGTGAATTCGACCAGATGAAGATGGCGGACAGCGAGGAGCTCGACGTGTACGGCGGGATGCTCGCGGCGATGGCGGCGATGTATGCCAACCTCGGGGAGACGCTGGGCGACGCAGCACTTGTCAAGAAGTTGCTGGATACGGTGTCGGATCGCCTCTTCCCCGTCGTCGCCGGCATCGAGTAGTTCGACGAAGCGCTCGGGCGGCTGCGTGCGTTCGACGAGCGGGTTCGGCGCCGTGGATAAGACGGCGACGAGCGCGGGGGTGAGCAGCTGCTCATGACGGCGGTGCAGTGGGCAGCGCGGGAGCGTCGACACGGCGGTGCTCAGGACGACGACGATGGGCGCAGCGTGGCATCGGGGAGCGGCGGCAACATGCGCAGGCGCTTCTACAAGTGCGGGGAGCACGGGCACTTCCGGCACGAATGCCCGCAACTGCGGAAAGGACCGGCGACGGAGCAGGCTCTCTTGGCCGGTGCCAACGTCGACGACGACGGACTCGTCTAGGTTGTGGCTTAGGGGGTGTGTGTTGAAATAAGCCACGACGTGTGTGGTTGGGCTCGTCGGGTGCGATAGATTCGCGCAGGACGTATGGGACACACTGGTGCAGTCGGCCTCGTCGAGCGCGTCAGGTGCGCGAGACGTGCGGGATGCAGCAAAAGCGTGGCGTGTGTGCATGTGTGTCGTGCGTGTATGTGCGTGGTGGTCAGCCGCGTCAAGCTAGCTAGATAGGTGGTTAGCGATGCATTGGGAGCGGCCGCGGTGTGCGCGTCATGGGCGCGTGAGGCCGGGCATGCAGCACAGCGCGAGGCGTGGAGCTTGGGTCACGTGGAGGAATGGCATGGCCCCATGCACGAGCGGCCGGGTCGCCGGGTGAGCGCGTGCGCGCGGGTAGTTTGCTAAGTGCGTTGTGTGAGCTAGCTAGACTATAACTTGGCCATGTATCCCGTATGAGAGTTTGATGCTCTGGAAAGTAAAAACGGGGCTGTGTTTCAGCCGGGTGAAAAATCAATTGTATCCTATTCCTTCTTCTACCTCTAGTTTTGAGTGAGAAAGGGAGAGCAACAACCGTATGCCCTATATCACATATACTTTGATGTGACTAACTGTTTATGTTGCACTCCCTAATAGCAAACGGTTCATCGGAGCAAACTGTATGCCGTATATCGCACACACATTGATATAGCTGCTCGTTCTCTGGCATATAATCCAATGCCCATAACCAACTAATCAAAAAATGTGGTTTTATTTGGGTTTTCTTTTGATTTTTAAAAAAGCGCCATAATTTAAGTGTTTTAAGTGTTCACATGGTTAAACAAATGCGTTTACTTAAAATAATAAGGCCTTTTAAAAAGTGTTTATATGGGTACATATTTTATTCATATAGCTCTAAAAACCAGTTGTGTATTTTACACCATAGAATAATGGGGAAAAATAAAAGTGAAAGAATAATAAGAAGAAAACCAAAAAATAGAAAAGGCAGAAAACAAAGGTAGAAAAGAGAAAAGAAAACATAAACAAAAAATGGAATAGGAAATAAAAGAAACAAAAGTGTAAAGAAAGAACCAAAGAAAAAAAACTAAAAACCAAACAAAAACAGCTTCTTCCGAGTAAATCGCTGCAAAAACAACACTGGAAAAGGTGCTACCCTGTCATAGCACACACAATCAAGAGAAAAAACGCTTGAAACATCGCTATTGAGCCTGGCCCAGGGTGAATAGCGTTGAAGCCGAGAGCAACGTTCACCTTACAGTAAGAGAGAGATATATAGCTGGGCAGCGCACGATGTAGAGATGAGTGAGCTGTATAGAATCCAGAGTATTTGGCGAGAAAAGAATGTAGTGCTTTAATGTTAATGGGCTTCTTCTGTTAACTGACCCAGGCAAAAAGGAAATGGATGCCAAACTGGGCCGTTGCTCAATGTTTGGTCGCCGGCTCTTCCCTACTGCTAGAGGACGCCATGGAAAGCCAATACCATAGTCGAGCAGAATGCTTAGTCCCCATCAACTTTGATGGACTAGCGGGTGAAGGGGACGAGGTCGCCAAGGTTAGCATCAATGACGACCAAGCAGAACATGTGGTCGTTGAGTACTTTGATGCACTCACTGCCCGTGCCGACACCATCGCTTAGAGCAAGTATAATAGAGCTGAGTCAGCGGGCTATAAGAAATAAAGTAATATATTTCTTGTTAGTTGAAAGAAGGATAAGAGGAGAGAGAAGGTAAACGGGCTGTTCATGAAAAGCCAGCTCTAGCACATGCTCGTAGGCACTTTGTGAGAATGAAAGGTGGGTCACATAATAAGAAAATAGTACACTTTTTTGATATATTATTATATATATTGGCTATAAGATGCGATGTAGATGACATAAGACTGGCTTATAACCTGCAGCCGGCGATACTATTAACCATGCTCTTAGCTGCCTAGGCACCTGCTGGGACACAAGACTAGCTTGGGTTATGGACTTTGAACCAGATCTTCTCACACACATATGCCATAATAGGCTGAGTTATAGACCAATCTTTTGTATGATACTGATGACGAAGAAATCATCAAGGGTTTGTACGGAAGCACACTTGATAGCACTTCACCACGAACTACAAGCATCGATAATTCGTATGCTCATGCGTTGCAGCCAACAACAACGGTATGTCGTGTTCGGCAATAAAAACCTTGTAACAGTGATAGTGTTTGTCGCAACTAAAAAATGTAGCTAACCATTCGTGACATTGTGTGGCGAACAGGTAGCTAGGTTTTGTTTTGCAGAAACTTTTGGCCACAGTAACCATATTTTTCACGCAATTAGTAGCCTAGCACCTATCATTTTCATTGCGAGTGTACAAAAGATTCTTCAGGTAGCCTCGCTTGGATGGTTTTGTAGCGACAATTGAACGTCGACATCAAGCGAAAGCATTTTCCTATATGCAGAATTGATTGTCTAAAATGGAAGTATATGCCTAAAATCAATGTGAACGGTAGACACATACTTTTTTAAACACCGACTATGACATACATGTGCGCGTACCACACACCGGCATCATAGTACTAGTGGTTATTAGCTTTCCTTATCTATCAACCGGTCAAGCATGAATGAACCTGTTTCTGCTCTTGGCCCTCCGTTACTCGAAACTACCTGAGCGGCTGAGTATACCTATAAAAATGTTAGAAATTTAGGGGTTTTGTCTACCTTTATTTCTCTGCACTTATCTATGGTGCCGTTCATAATTCATATGTCTAAGGCTAGGGACAGGAACCTTCTTATATTATCTTTTCAAAAAGTCTTTCTCTTATACAGATAAGATTCCCAGCCATTGCAAAAAAGAAAAGATTACTAGCATTTTCAACTAGTTTTCCAGGATAGGCTTCAGACCAAATTATCAACCACGATCAAATTTGTCGGTAAACAGATTCTACCCATTGTGTCTCCGGGGCAAGCACTTGTGAGCAATGCGTCAAAATAGTGTGTAAATTTCTCTAATTATGTAGATCAACATTAGGGATGTAATCTAACTATACAATCTAGCTCATTCCGATTATCACTGTACGCAGGTAGTCTTTCTAATATAAATAATATATTGTATTCCACTAATAATCGACCAACTTCCTTAAGCATATAACTTAAGTACGTTTCAACAAGTGATAACTTCATGATAATCATGTAAAGTAATTCCTTGCATAAATTCATGTATAATTCCATAATAAGGTATTTCAAATATTAGTAATTCCTAATAATTTGAATATAGTTACATGACACATAATTGCAACATCTCCCAATTGTCCTAGATGGTCATTCAAATATTCGTAAATCCTAGCCTTAACATGTGTAACACCCCTTTGTAATGATGCTACAGTAGCCTCTAAGGTTAAGATAATCATTTGCTAAACAGAGTTGATCATCTTGTCTCATATCTCATTTTAAATTCCACTTGAATTCAAACTCAAAATATAAGTGAATTAAAGAAATTCACAAACATGAATAACTAAAATGTTCATCATGTGGAAAATAATCTATAACTATTTATGGTCATGAACCAACATTTTTCTAAAGTGTTTTAATGCCCTCAAACATATAAAAATGGCTAAAATAATTATTTAAAAGTTTTTAAATTATAAAAATTCTAAACATTTTATCTTGGTGCCAAACTTTTTGTGGTAGTGGCGTAAATTTATTAAACTAAAGTAGGTGCAAGTTTTATATTTTATAAAACTATCATGAATGTAAAGGGCGATGGGTCCAAGACCCCTGTGCGCTTAGGATGTAGACCGGTGTGCTGGCCTCTTTGTTGAGCCTAGGTAGGATTGCGGTGTATCGATCAGCCGAGGCCGGGTATGATCTGATGGTGTGCCCGACGAGAGTTAATCAAGCGTGTTGGGTAAGCTTGTGCACCCCTGCATAGAAGTTTAATATATTCGAATAGCCGTGTCCACGGTAGCGAACGCTCGGATTTGTATGCTGATCCATACAATTAGAACTGGATGCTGAGGCATCAAATGGATATGATGGCTCCGGGATTGCTTTCTCGCAAGGAGTTGAGAAAGGATCTTTGGGCGCTAATGCTAAAACATACTTACTTTGAAATATGCTATTCTGTACTCTTCTAAATGCTGCAAGATGCTTGTCTTCGATAGGCTAGGCTTTTCTCTTCTCTTCTGGCATTCTGCAGTTCGGTCCAAAGATATAGCCCCATTCCTTTAATACCGATGCATACTTAGCATAGTTCTGATGTAAGTCTTGCGAGTACCTTGGCTGAGTACTCACGGTTGCTTTGCTACTTCTTTTCCCCTATATGAAGGAAATATGCCCTAGAGGCAATAATAAAGTTGTTATTTTCTATTTCCCATGATAAAGGTTTATTATTCATGCTAGAATTGTATTGATTGGAAACTTAGATACATGTGTGGATACATAAACAAATACCGTGTCCCTAGTGAGCCTCTACTAGACTAGCTCGTTGATGAAAGATGGTTAAGGTTTCCTAACCATAGACATGTGTTGTCACTTAATAACAGGATCACATCATTAGGAGAATGATGTGATGGACAAGACCCATCTATTAGCTTAGCATATGATTGTTTAGTTTATTGCTATTGCTTTCTTAATGTCAAATACATATTCCTTCGACTATGAGATCATGCAACTCCCAGATACCGGAGGAATGCCTTGTGTGCTATCAAACGTCACAGCATAACTAGGTGATCATAAAGATGCTCTCTACAGGTATCTCCGAAGGTGTCTGTTTAGTTGGCATGAATCTAGATTAGGATTTGTCACTCCGAGTATCGGAGAGGTATCTCTGGGCCTTCTCGGTAATACAAATCACAAGAATCTTGCAAGCAAAGTGACTGAGGAGTTAGTTACAAGATGATGTATTACGAAATGAGTAAAGAGACTCGTCGGTAATGAGATTGAACTAGGTATGAAGATGCTGACGATTGCATCTCGGGCAAGTAACATACCGACAGACAAAGGGAATTACGTATGTTGTCATAATGGTTCGACAGATAAAGATCTTCGTAGAATATGTAGGAAGCAATATGGGCATCCAGGTTCCTCTATTGGTTATCAATCGGAGAGGTATCTCGGTCATGTGTACATAGTTCTCGAACCCGTAGGGTCCGCATGCTTAACGTTCATTGACGATATAGTGTTATATGAGTTATATGATTTGGTGACCGAATGTTGTTTGGAGTCCCGAATAAGATCACGGACATGACGAGGAGCTCCGAAGGTAAAGATCGATATATAGGACGATGATATTTGGACACCGAAAGAGTTTTGGGAGGTACCGGGTAGTCATTGGATCATCGGAAGGGGTTTCGGGAAGCCCTAGGAGGATGATTGGCCTATTGGGCCAATAGAGGGGAGCACACCAGCCCACAAGGGGCTGGCGCGCCCCCTATAACAGCCAGCCTATGGGAGAAAGGAAGGAGGGGGATTCGACCTCCCCCTTCCTTCCCTCTCCCCCTTTCCTTTCCCTCCGACACAAATATGGAAGGGGCGCGGCTTGGGGCAGGAGCCCAAGTGGGACTCGGCCCCATCTGGGGCGCCTCCTAGCTGCCTCCCCTCTCCCTCCCACCTATATATGTGGGAGGGGGCGCCACACATGACCATGACAATCTCTTAGCCGGGTGCGGCGCCCCTCTCCACCATTTTTTCCCCCTGTCATATTTTTTGAAGTGCTTCACTACTAGGGAAAAGCCTAGCAGTAGCACGAGTTTTTGGCCTATAAGTAGCGCGGGGTGCCGCGCTAGTGATAAGGCGCCACATCTAAAGGTTAGCAGTAGCGTTGGTCAACACACGCTCCTGCTATAAGTACTTAGTAGTAACGAGTTTTCCGTAACTCGTTGCTGGTAAGTACTAGCAGCGCTCCTCTGCGCCCGTGCTACTACTATTATTGCGTATTCTATTTATTTTTCATTTTAGGTCGTATTCATACATCATTATACAAGTTTTCATACAGTAGCAATTTAGAGATTATTTTTACATCATAATTAGTTATCACATCACTGGGTGAAAGAACTGTTAACTAGTTTCAAGTGGATAGATCCATCCACTTGAAACTAATTTGCGGTTCTTTCACCAAGTGATATAATAAATCATCATCATATCATTAATAACTTATCATCATAATACATCATTGTCATATAACAGCTCTTTATGATCATCATTTTCATCAATGAGACATCATATAGCAAGTTGGTCACTAGTCATAATCACAACTCCTCCTCATCATCACCAACGCTAACACATTGTAGCACATAATAACACATTGTACCTAGGACCTACTCCTCTCTCGTAGGACCTACTACCTTCTCTTAGGTAAAATAGTATAAAACAAGATAGCCCTTACTGTCCATTATGGAAAATGGAGATTATCCTGTCTCCCATTCTTGCGCTTCGCACGATGTTGCTTCCAAGTAGCTCCCTACGATCGACCATACATTTTTGTCTCCATCGGTTTTAAAAATCCGGTATGAACATGAGTCATTCCTAGGATGACATGGCCTTAAGTTCAAAACATCAAGGCGACCTTTCGGAAACATCAGATGAGGCACACAATCCTTCGGGATTTTCTGTTCTAAAACATAGTAATAACTTCGTAGTTAGCAATGTAGTTGAGTTTTAGAAGAATTTATGCAAAAGATGCACGGATGTCGTAATAGTAAAGAATCTTACCATGACATCTCCATGGATGCTACCGTAGTTCAACACGTGCACTAGTAGCACGTATTAACCATAATGTGGAGGAGTTTGATAATAGATATTGTAATTTTCAAGATCAGTAATAAATGAGATCAGGTGATTTTTCTCCTAATAAGTTATTTATGAGCCATCGGTGTAGTAGGTTCTGTCTACCATCTTCCGCACATTCTTTGAAGAATGAAAATAAGCTATCAATGAGAATAAGTTGTCAACTATTTTGAAATAAAAAATATAAATTACTTAATAACTATGTTTGAGAAACTCACATGGCGGTAGAATTGGAAGAGTATCAACAAGGACCCAAATGTCCATATTGTCTTGGGCCATGTCAGGATCACCAAGATCCATGGTGACAAGCATACCCTCATGAAAATCATACATCTTGCAAAGTGCTTCCCAATTTGGGCAACCAAAATGGGATACGCTCTCATAATTGTATAGATTTACATCAAAATCCATACCATGATGGGTCCTTAGGTGAATTTTCTTTGTTTCCATACTTTCATGATCTTCAAAATCCATCCTCTACAAGACATAGCATCTTGCATGGCATGGGATAAGGTAGTCGAATTGTAAAAGACAAAAATTACACGTTGAAGTAGTAGAAGTAGTGCTTAATTACGAAAAAACACTTGTCATCGTTGCGTACCGTTTTAACATCGAAGGTGTAACACCACCATGCGGCTATGCCTCTAAGTCGTGCCTCGACACGTGGGAGATATAGCCGCATCATTCGGGATGTTTCTATCAAGATGGGAAACTATAAATTTCTGTCTTCTCCAACTGTTCTTGGCGACCGGGATATTTATATAATTCTCAAGATGGACTGGCTTTCTAAGCACAAGGCTCAGCTTGATTGTGCTGCTAGAGAGATTCAATTGACACACTCTTCTAAGGACGTGATCATCTATGCCGCTCGTGATGAAACCATTCGACTGTTTTCTCTCAATGAGAAGGGCGAGTTGAATGCCATCTCTCAGATTCTAGTCATTTGCGAATACCAAGACGTCTTTCCAGAAGAGCTTCCGGGAATGCCTCCTCACCGGCCAGTTGAATTCATTATCGATCTTGAGCCTGGCACGGAACCCGCTTGTAAGTGTCCTTACAAGCTTGGACCAGAGGAGTTGAAGGAATTGAAGAAACAACTCGATGAACAGGAGCGTCTCGGTCTGATCAGACCGAGTTCATCTCCATGGGGTTGTGGTGTTATTTTTGTCCGAAAGAAAGATGGAACACACCGACTCTGCGTCGACTACCGTCCATTGAACAAGAAGACAATTAAGAACAAGTATCCACTTCCCAACATCAATGAGCTATTCGAGCAACTTAAAGGTGCCATAGTATTCTCCAAGCTTGACATCCGTATGGGTTATCATCAGATTCGCATTCGTGAAGAAGATATCCCCAAGACAACATTCAGAACAAGCTACGGTTCTTATGAATATACTGTCATGTCTTTCGGCCTTGTCAATGCTCCTCCAACGTTCTCTCGCATGATGAACTTCATATTCAACCCTTACACAAATGATTTCGTCCTTGTGTATCTCGATGATATCTTGGTTTTCTCGAAGAATAAGGAGGATCATGCCAAGCATTTGAGTTTGGTGGTCAACAAGCTCAGAGAGTATCAATTCTATGCGAAGTTTTCCAAGTGTGAGTTTTGGCTTGATGAGGTTCTTTACCTTGGTCATATCATCTCCGCCAAGGGCATCGCTATTAATCCCAAGAAGGTGTCTACAATTGTGAATTGGGAACCTCCTTAGAATGTCAAACAGCTCCGCAGTTTTCTTGGGCTTACAAGCTATTGTCAAAGGTTCGTTGAGAATTTCTCTAAGATTGCAAAGCCTCTTTCAAACCTCCTCCAGAAGCATGTCAAGTATGTCAAGACACCTGAGTGTGACGTTGCTTTCAACAGCCTCAAAGAGAAGCTAGTCACAGCTCCTATCTTAACTCCTCCTGATGAATCCAAGCCATTTGAAGTTTTCTGTGATGCTTCCTTGCAAGGTCTAGGTGCTGTGTTAATGCAAGAGAAGAAAATTGTGGCTTATACCTCTCGTCAGTTGAATCCCAATGAAAGGAACTACCCCACTCACGATCTCGACTTGGCGGTAGTTGTCCATGCATTATTAACATGGAGACTTCGCTTGTTGGGAAGGAAAGTGGACATTTTCACAGATCATAAGAGCCTCAAGTACATCTTCACTCAACCCAACCTCGATCTCAGGCAGACCCGTTGGGTCGAAATGATTCAAAGTGCAATCCGAGTATTGAATATACTCCAGGCAAGGCCAATGTCATTGCAGATGCTTTGAGAAGGAAGGCTTATTACAACAGCTTAATTATCAAGCCCTTCCAAACGGACCTTTGTGAAGCTCTCCTCAAACTGAACCTCCAAGTTGTTCCTCAAGGCTTTATTGCCAACCTTCAAGTCTCTCCTACTTAGGAAGATCAAATTTGTGAGGCACAACTTCTTGATACCATGGTGAAGAGAGTGAAACATGGTATTGCCAAGAGCCAACCCAAATACAAGTGCTATCGCATTGATGACAAGGAAACTTTATTCTTCGAGGACCAGATTGTGGTTCCTAAAGGTGATCGAAGGAAAGTCATTATAAATGAGGCGCACAATTCTCTTCCATCCATTCATACTGGAAGTACGAATATGTATCAGGACCTCAACCAGTCGTATTGGTGGACTCGAATGAAGCGAGAGATTGCTCAATTCATGAATGGATGTGATGTCTACAGAAGAGTGAAAGCAGAACAGCAATGACCAGCTGGTCTCCTCCAACCTCTTACTATTCCAGAATGGAAGTTTGACCATATTGAAATGGACTTTGTTACTGGATTTCCTAAGTCCAAGCATGGGAATGATGCTATTTTCGTTGTCATCGACAAGCTTACAAAAGTGGCTCATTTCCTTCCAATCAAAAAATCTATCACAGCAACTCAGCTGGCAGAGCTATACACCTCCTGGATTGTCTCCTTGCACGATATTTCGCAATAGATCTCTTCAGACCGCGGAAGCATTTTCACCTCCAAGTTCTGGGACTCCTTCCAGAAGGCCATGGGCACCAACATTCGTTTCAGCACAGCTTTCCATCCTCAAACAAGTGGCCAAGTCGAGCGAGTAAATCAAATTCTCAAAGATATGCTCATGGCTTGTGTCATCTCTTTCGGTATGAAGTGGGAAGATTGTCTTCCATATGCCGAGTTCTCCTACAACACCAGCTTCCAAGCGAGTTCGGGCAAGGCCCCATTCAAAATTCTCTATGGCAGAAAGTGTCATACTCCTTTCAATTGGTCAGAGACTGGTGAACGCCAACTTCTTGGCAACGACTTGATCACAGAAGCTGAGGAAATGAGCAAAGTCATCCGTGAAAATCTCAAAGCCGCGCAATCACGCCAGAAGAGTTACTATGATAGCAAGCACCGTGACTTGGCTTTCGAGATCGGAGACTGTGTCTACCTCCGCGTCTCTCCAATGAAAGGTACTCGACGCTTCGGTATCAAAGGGAAGCTTGCCCCGAGATATGTGGGTCCTTTCAAGATCATTGGTAAAAGAGGCGACCTCGCCTGTCAACTCGAGCTTCCGTCCAACTTTGCAAATGTGCACAATGTGTTTCACGTGTCACAGCTTCACAAGTGCTTCAAGACCCCCGAGTACACTATCCACTTCGAAGAGATTGACCTCCAAGAAGATCTGTCTTATCAGGAGCACCCCATTGCTATTCTTGAAGAAACCGAGTATAAGACTCGCAACAATTCAATCAAATTCCTAAAAGTGAAGTGGTCACACCATTCCGACCGAGAAGCCACCTGGGAGTGCGAGGATCACCTCAGGTCCGAATATCCGGAGTTCTTTCAGTCCTAGATCTCGGGACGAGATCCTCTTGTAGTGGTGCGGTGTTGTAAAACCCCGGATGTAACTTGTCATATTTGTAACTCTGACTCTTGCCATTTTTGGCTTTATGTTATGAGATTCCCTTCATGGTTGGGTTTTGTCTTCGTTTTGTATTTTGTTCATGACATGCATTCCATATCATGTCATCATGTGCCTCGCATTTGCATTCGTGTTCGTCTCAAGCATTCGAGCATTTTCCCCGTTGCCCGTTTCGCAATCCGACACTCCCACACGCACCTGGCGCACCCCTCTTGTCTCTTTTCGTGAGGAGGATAAAAACGTTCTCGGAATGCCGAGATTTGTCAAGTGGCCTTGGTACATCACCGGTAGACCGCCTGTCAAATTTCGTTACATTTGGAGATCGTTTGATGCCCCAACGGTTAACCCGGTAACCATAAAAGCCTTTTTGGTGTTGCATCCCAACACCCTCCAAAACAGCCCAATAACCCATATAAACCACCTCCATGTTCGCCGCTGTTGGATCACGATCGTGTGGGCGAAAACCGCACCTCATTTGGACACTCCTATCTCCATCTACCTATAAATTGGTGCCTCCCCCCGAAATCCCGAGTCCAAACCCTAAAATTTCCCCCTCTCCGCGCCGTACATGTCCGCTCCAGGTCGGACGAGATCCCACCGCCGCCCGTAGCCACTCGCCGCCTGCCACGTCACCGCCCGGCCACCTCCGCCACCCGTGGCCCGCTAGGCCCGCGCGCCCCGCCATCGCCCGGTCGCCTCCCAGCCGCCGCATGCCGCCCGAGGAGCTGCTCCGCCACCGCGCTGCTCCGCCGCTCACCGCCCTTTGCCGGTCCCCGCTGCTGCT
>NC_057806.1:14688387-14694057 GCF_018294505.1 Triticum aestivum | reverse complement strand
GCTGCTGCTCGCTGGCCCCGCCACCGCGCCGCGCGCCGCTCGGGACCTGCGTCCCCACGTCCCCACCGCCTCTCCGGCTCGCCGCCGGCCAGATCTGGCGAGATCCGGCCCGGAGGAGCTCGCCGGAATTCTTCCTCCCTCGCCTGCGTCGAACTCCGGCCGCCTCGGAATCCATGCGTCCGGAACACTAGATCTCGTGAGGTTGACCCTGAAAATTCCTTCTAAGTCCTCAAGTCTGTGATATTTTTATGCCTTCTTTGACATGTCGTATCTCGGTGACCGTGGCTCCAAATCATGCATATGATATATAGAAATGTTCGCCTTGTTGAGCTCTTCATGTTAGTAGCACTTGCATGCATGTTACTGTCCATTATGATGCCATTTTCATTGTCGCAAGAGTTCTATAAAATGTTAACTGCTGGTTCTTATGAGAACATGGTGATTTGTCATTTTTGTTGTATTTGATCTGTGCACCTATGAGCGTGAGGTCTACGTGTGTTTTGAACTAAGACATGCCATCTTTACAGGGGTGCAAGTCTTATATTTTTGTGATCTATGTGGTGACTAGCACAAGCATGCAAACTAGGCTCCATGATATTGCTATTTTCAGGGACTTAGGATTGCTAAGTCCTTTTCCTGCTGTTATTTTGATGCCATGTAAACTTGTTATTACCATGAGATCCATGCTTGTTTTGAGATACTTCAGTAAGGATTTTTTGACATGTGGTTATGCTCTATCCGTTCATGCCTCTGGTTGAAATTATGGAGTGCTCTAGCATGTCTTTTTCTTGCTCTACTTTTGCTAGATATTATTCCTCGCAGTTTGTTAACATGTTAATCAATATTGCCATGGTTGTTGCTAGTGATGCATGTACCCTATGAACTTTCTCTTGCCATTCTTAGATTCATGAACATGTATTCGTACTATAGATATGATTGTGTTGTCATTAATGCTTTTTGATGAGTGGCATGAGCTCTCAAAGTTGCTATCATGAATCTGTTTATGCCATGCTCTATTTTTCTTCTAAGTATGAATCTGTTTATTAACTTGCTATGTTTACATGGGTACCATCATATTTTCTGTGCCTTTTTGGCTAATGTTCAGTAAGGGACTTTTGTTATATGTATTTAGTAGAATCATGCCATGCCTTTATTTGCCATGATATGATCATTAAGCATGTTGTTTGCTAGCTCTAAACAGTGCTTCCTGAATTTGTATTTTCACTAAGTCTGTGAAGCTGATATCTTTTGCACTTTTGCCATGCTTGTTTGAACCTGTTCTATTGTGAATTAGCCGTAGCTCAGTGTTAATGTTTTGTCAAGCATCTCTTGTACATCACTGCCATATGCTTTGTTGCTATGTTGGAGTGCACTAGATTAGTTTCTTGTTGCATTCTAAGTGCTATCATGCTGTTAATCGTAGGTTTGCGTCATTCTTGTTTTGCTTGTCATTTGCAAACCGTGCATCCATTTCCGGTGGTCCTTATATCGATTTCGACCGAAATCACCTCATATTTCCAGCGGCATACTTGGTTTTCCAAGTTGATGCCTTGATCATTCTTTCCCTTACGGAGCACGCATGCATATGCATTGCATATCATATCTTGCATATCATGCCATGTATTGCATCATGTTGCTTGTGCATTGCACCGTGATTGATTGTTGTTTCATTGCTTGTGTTCTTGCTTTGGGTAGAGCCGGGAGACGAGTACATGAATGAGTAACCTGTTGAGTATGCTAACAAGGATCAAGCTTTCGACAACTCTGAGAACATTGCAGGCAAGATGACAATACCCTCGAAATCACTTCTATCTTTGCTTTCTAGTTGTTCATTCTATCTCTATGTCGCGCTACCTACCACTTGTTATATCATGCCTCCCATATTGCCATGTCAAGCCTCTAACCCACCTTCCTAGCAAAACATTGTTTGGCTATGTTACCGCTTTTGCTCAGCCCTTCTAATAGCGTTGCTAGTTGCAGGTGAAGTTGAAGATTGTTCCATGTTGGAACATGGATATGTTGGGATATCATATTATCTCTTATTTAATTAATGCATCTATATACTTGGTAAAGGGTGGAAGGCTCGGCCTTTTGCCTGGTGTTTTGTTCCACTCTTGCCGCCCTAGTTTCTGTCATACCATTGTTATGTTCCTTGATTTTGCATTCCTTAGGCGGTTGGGGATTTATGGGACCCCCTTGACAGTTTGCTTTGAATAAAACTCCTCTCGCAAAGCCCAACCTTGGTTTTACGATTTGACTACCTACCACCTATACATTTCCCTTGGATTTTGCAGACTCGAGGGTCATCTTTATTTTAAACCCCGGGCCAGTGCTCCTCTGAGTGTTGGTCCAACCTGTCAACTGTTGGGGCCACAGGGGCAACTCTGGGCTGGCCTACCAGAAGTTTGGACAATCCGGTGTGCCCTGAGAACTACAGTCGGGTGATCTTGCTGGTCTTGTTTTATCATTGTCGAAATGTCTTGTAACCGGGATTCCGAGACTGATCGAGTCTTTTCGGGAGAAGGAATATCCTTCATTGACCGTGAGAGCTTGTGATGGGCTAAGTTGGGACACCCCTACAGGGTATAAACTTTCATGAGCCGTGCCCGCGGTTATGTGGCAGATGGGAATTTGTTAATATCCGATTGTAGAGAACTTAACACTTGACTTAATTAAAATGAATCAAACGTGTGTGTAGCCGTGATGGTCTCTTTCTGGCGGAGTCCGGGAAGTGAACATGGCTTTGGGTTATGTATGAACGTAAGTAGTTTCAGGATCACTTCTTGATCACTTCTAGCTTTTCCACCGTTGCGTAGCTTCTCATCTTTACTCTTATTTACGTATGTTAGCCACCATATATGCTTAGTGTTTGCTGCAGCTCCACCCTATTACCCCTTTCCTACCCATAAGCTTAAATAGTCTTGATCTCGCGGGTGTGAGATTGCTGAGTCCTCGTGACTCACCGATACTTCCAAAAAGTTGCAGGTGCCGAGGATACTGGTGCACATGACGCTACCGAACTCAAGTGGGAGTTCGACGAGGATCTAGGCCGTTACTACATTTCGTTTCCTAATGATCAATAGTGGAGCCCAGTTGGGACGATCGGGGATCTAGCATTTCGGATTTATCTTCCTTTTATTCGGTTTTGACCGCAGTCGGTCTATGAGTGTATTTGGATTATGTATGAATTATTTATGTATTGTGTGATGTGGAAAGTGTAAGCCAACTCTCTTTATCCCTTTCTTATTCAGTACATGGGATTATGTGAAGATTACCCCACTTGCGACTAAACCACCATGCGGTTATGCCTCTAAGTCGTGCCTCGACACGTGGGAGATATAGCCGCATCATGGGTGTTACAGAAGGTCTCCTGGAGCTTAATGCTGAAGCGCCGACCTTCGTCTAGGTGAGGCCTGTCGCACAGACCCTAGTCATCGTTGCACCAGTCGCACTCCCCCGGCATACTTTCGTCGTCAGATGACGACATTTCCTAGGTTCATAATTCAAAGATTAAACTTGTACAATTAAATATATGTACTACAAAAACTAAATTAGATCATTATTATTCATCACGGGTTGACTATCGGTCTGCCGAGTCTTTTCTTGACAACTCTCAGCTCACGTGGTGTATATATTCGACTGTCGGTGATAGTCGCTCCTCCCTTCGTCCCCGTGTGCATTACACCAAAATGTTTAGCACACGGGAATGAAGGAGAAGCGACCCCCACGACAACAGTCGGGATTCTTCATCCTCTCTTATATGATGGAAACTCTCCCTCAATGATTCTTCTCTAACATTTGCGACCGTCGGTGATGGTCGTTACTCCTCCTTCACCTAGTGCATAATAAAGGTCTAGCACAAGGAGAATAAGGAGAAACGACCCCCACGACAACAGTCGGGATTCTTCGTCCTCTCTCATATATGGTGGATACACTCCCATACCGATATTTCGACCATCGGTGATGGTCGTTATTCCTCCTTCCCCTAGTGCATAACAAAGGTCTAGCACAAGGAGAAGAAGGAAAAACGACCCCCACAACAATAGTTGGGATTCTTCTTCTCTCATACATGATGTAGACTTTCTCCCTCACTCATTTGTTGATTGTCATGTATGGAGCCTCGACAGACTTAAAGTCAACCCGAAATGTCGTTTAATTATCTTTCTAGAAAATCCAGGCCACTCGATATTTCCTACATATTCTAGGACAAGTCATGCCAAAATTCACGGAAAAAACTGGCATGACCTTTGGTAAAAAAAGGACATATCAAGTGCCTGAAATTTGCTGGAACAGAAATTAATCAATACTCCGGTGAAACATAGGACACTCGGAGGTGTAACCTGCAAACATGGCCGGCCACTTGGGCAAGCACATATCCTTTTTGTGCAACACAAGATATACATGTTTATATCTACATCATATGAGCATTCAAACTCGATGGTCATTGCATTTCAATGGTTGAAAATATGAACAAAAACATTTCAAAATATCTCATAGGACTCATATTGACATGGAGATTTGGCTGGTCTCACCTCGAGGTCGGAGGGGGTCGGTGACGGGGACGATGGTGGGGATGATGGAGGGGCTCCTTGATTTCCGCAAAAACAAAAACCCTACAAGCTATCAACTAATCAAATGCATATCCTTGCATAGTGGGGTCCAATTTGAGCATTCAAAATAGGAGTAGTTCTCCAATTTGAGCATTCAATAAGCAAAACCAAATCGTAAAATAAATTAGTATTCAAATTAGCATGCATTCAATAAGCAAAACTAAATCATTTCTTGCGTCGCTACATCGTCGAATATTATCACTAATACATCTCGAACAGTATCATACATATAACATCACTAATACAGTTAAAACCCTAGCGAACGACGGGTATCGGCGCGGTCGGTGGACACCCAAAGAGAAGGAACCATCACATGATCATAGCTCCAGTGGGATCCCTGAAGAACCAGCTAGGTACTGGGGAACCTGACCTCCAACGCCAACCATGTAATGACAGACGTGCTTGTCCTCCAAGCTGACACGGTGACGTACCACCTCCGTAGGGTCCTCAAGCCTCCGCACCGTCACTAGCCCACGCGACCGCCAACAAAGAAGGTTCGGGTCAACAACAGGCTGACTCCTCACCATGTTGTGCCCCCGAAAGGTAGCACCTCCCAGTACCAGCCCGACGGAGCCCAGTCCCGGACATGGCCCCTCTGATCAAGCAGGCCTCCTCCGTCGAGTCGACGACGAGGATGCGGGATAGGCATCGTCAACGTCGATGCGGAAATAATTTCTTTAACTAAAAAAGTAACAACAAACGTGAGATGTTGAAAATATGACATGTCCATTTCAAAACGAATCAACCTAGAATTCTGTTAAATTCACCTAAAAATAAACTAGGTCTATTAATTTTCTTACTAAAAATAAACTAGTTCTATAGTAAAATTTTAATTACACTAGTTCTATTAATTCAACTAGTTCAACCAAGCACTTACTATAACTAAAAATAAACTAGATCTTATTAAAAATAAACTAGTTCAACTAGTTTTATTAATTTTCTTACTAATTCTATTAAACACTTACTAAAAAACAATAAAAAAACTACATTATACAATAGTAAAAAAATACAGTAAAAAACAGAAAAAATAGAGATGGAGGGAGGAGGAGGAGGAAGGAGA